>NW_010129479.1:1047-24089 GCF_000699245.1 Pterocles gutturalis | reverse complement strand
GACATGGCAGCCTGGAGGGTGAGCCAGGATGGGAGGAAGCGCCGTCGCAGCCAGCCGGCTGGCCTCTGGCCCTGCATGGACAAAAGATGCATTGCTCTCCCATTGCTAAACTTCCTCCTGATTCTTCTGTGGATTCATCCATTTCCAAGAAAAATCAAGGGTGTTTTCTGAAGCTATGCTTTACAGAAGTTGTTTCTGAAACTATTTCAATCATACTTCTCATACACAGCTCATAGTACATTAAAGATACGACTCTTTGGTTAATTTCCAAGAAAAGGAGATAGAACTAGAAAGGTTATAATATCTCTGTACTTAGCAGTGATGTAGTTGCAATACAGTCACTGTGCTCAGTTTCTGGCTGTCACGGTGCAAGGAGAGAATATTGGTGAAAACTTACTGAAGACCCACAAGGATGATTAAAGGACTAGAAAACAAACATTTTCATCAAGGATTAAAAGGAGGTGTAATCAGGACAGGTAATATTATCACAGAGTAAAATTACTTATAGGCATTTGATAATAAAGTCTTATAAATATTTTTGGCAATAAACATTTGTAACAGCAAAACAAGGCACAGCAAAACTTGGTGAATCTGTGAAGAAGCGAGAGAAATTCACAAATGTGCAAAAAAGGAGGAAACAAAAAAAAATCTCTGAGCAATTGTAGTCTGTTATTCAACACCGAAAATGTTCAAATCAAGATAACTTCTCCATAAAAGATGTGTGTTCTAGTTCAAACTATATTAGTTACACTATATACATTGGATTTTATCTTGTGGAAGGCAACATTATACTGTGGCTTTCTCAAACAGGTCAACTAAATTCTCGAAGTATCTCAACTAATATTATTTAGGGTCTATTTAGAAAGTACACTGTGTTACAGAAGGAAGGATGGAACCAAATAAAATGTGTTTCATTTTCTAATTTATATGCTGCACATTTGTAGTCTGATATCTGTCTTCATGTCTACAGCTGTATGATAGCACCTTGTGCTTGCACAGTACTTTGCAACAGTGAAAACACTGATGTTTGCCCCATTATATACCTACTAAACACTCCTCTGCAGGTAGCAGGTAACTGCTCAGTCTAATCTATTAAATGGCTCATTTGGCACAATGGATTGATATAAACTGCATTGATAAACCATTCACTTATACAATGGTCATCATTATTCTGAAGACATACAGGCCAATTCACTAATTTAAATTCTTACGAATTTATAATAAATATATCTTTATTTTAAATATACTTGGGCATTTTTCTTATCATTGAAGTTCTCATCAATTTAGAAGGTTAAATCCTGTTTTCAAAAGTTCTTTACACTCTAATCCTCGAAGGAATTTAAGTCTCTAATAGTCAGTACTACGGCAGGGGGGAAAAGGGGTAATTATCATTAGTTAGTAAATGAACTGCTGTGCATTGCTGTTAAAAATAGGACATGGCCATCTGAATCCCTTGGAAACACCAAGTATATAAAAACCTTCACATTAAATTTTGTTCCGCAGCAGTCTGAATCCAGTGACTTGCACCAGGTGTCAAACTCTACAGAGTTGGATTCCTTTGTGAATATGAGTGGGCTGAAGGTTCTTTGCTTACCCACCAGTATGACACCACCCACTTTATTCCATCCTCCTAAGAATGCCAGCCTTCTCAGAATGAGACAGTCTTTCTTATTTGTGCATGACACTACACATTCCTCCATAAAATTATTTCCACAAAGTTTTATTTTTGCTTCAAAGACAAGCATACAATTTCTCTTTGCAAAGGCATTAATATTTCCATAGCCCAAACATTGTTAAATACAAACAGAAGATTAAATGAATAAAATGTTCATACTGATACTAATATTTAGTATTAATAACTCATGTTTTACCTTTAATCCTTAGGTTAGATCATGAGTGATTTATTTTGCTGAAATAATGGCAAAACACACAATCATATTTTTAGGAAAATATAATTAAACACAACAGAAAATACCACATCTCTTTGGAACTAATATTCAACTCTGCATCCCAATGGAAGAATGATGCAAAAAAGCAAGGCCAAATGACATGCAAGAGAAAGGGAAACACATTTTGCTAGTACTTTCTGTCAAGAATATTGGGCTAAGCAGAAAAAGATTGTGGGTGTCTGTGTCAGGAAAAATATATAACCCAGATAACTGAATAACCCGAGTTTGAATTTCCTTTGCTTTGAAAATCACATGCCAGAAATACTAGGCAAACTGAGTGAAATTTTTCCACAAGAAGATCTTTTTCAACAGTTAATTCAGATTGAAGACGGTTGCAGCATTTTTGTGCAGTAGTGTTAGTTTCAGTAAATTTATTTCTAGGGTAAAAAAATTGCTGGAAACTTAGTAAGCTTGAGGTCATGGCTCTTTTCTAAGCAACAATTTAAAATGTATTACATAAAGAATATCTGATTTATAATTTACTTTTATTTTTAACAAATATTTATTAAAGCTTGAAACGTTAGTAATGAAATTTTTTCTATGATGTTTTTAGCTATCAATCTACAAAATAAACAACTTTATATTGATCTCAAATTCTTTCTTTCTACTGTTCAGCTCTAACTAGAGTCAGAAATATTTTTGGTTCTTCTTTTCACTGTTAATCCAACAGTAGGGTTTTCACAATAATAACAAAAGTTTATACATGTATTGTCTAACTCTTCAGTAACAGCAGCTTCTCATTAACCTATTTGTCAAACTGCAGAATAGTTTAGAACTCTATAAAGCTTGTGAATTTTATTTACTAAAACTTTAAGATGTGGTTCAGGTCAACATTGTGAATAAATATCTTTGATGTGATGCAGAACCATATTTTTTACTTATCTGTAGTGTTCATAATTATCAAATCTCCCCTTGGACAGATGTACACTGCAATATTTCTATTTCTTCAATCTAGGAATTAAACCCACTTGTAAGTAACTTGGTCTTCTCAGTCCTGCTTCTGAATGACAAAACAGCAAAGGCCACAGTCGAAGTCCTTATTCATTGTATTTGCATTTTGAGTTTACTTAATAGCACTGCAGAAAAAAGTGCCTGGAGACCATCGGAAAGTCCTTGCCATTGGTATCCTCATTACATCTAGCTTTAAATACCTATTAATTAACTGGTAGGAAAATAAAGAAAAGGAACAAATAAAAAAGTGCTGTCACCATCAAGTGGATTACTACCATTATTAGAAATACTTTCAGAGAGAGAATAACATTACCAAAAGAGAAACAGTTTCACTGGTAATTTTAAATCTTGTGGGTTTACTCTGTTACCATCACCTTCCAGAGGGTATTGTGGATCTATTTCACCCATAGCCCTTCACCAGAGGACTCTGACAAAGCAACTATCCAGAGAACAGAGAAGGTAAACTCTGAAATTGTGCACAGCTTCACTGCATAGAGAAACTCAGCATGCTCAGGTAACCCGACAGTATTTCTCTCCCTTATTCCCCAAACTTCCATACAGGCCTTCAGAGTCAGAATTTGTAGGGAGGCCACTCAGTCCAGTGATGATGTTATGGCATCATGGGATTAATGATTAACGGTGCCCTGAGACTGAAAGCTCCCTTACTGCAATTTTTTTGAGGCTCCAGAAGTTTTATATTATCATGTAGGTAAAGCCTTTAGAAGATTTACAAAAAAGGGATTGTAGTGATGACTCTGTTCATGATTAAAAAACCCTCATTCTGCATGCAAGTTTTCTTCTTTCCCCTGAGAATAGACCAGAGACTGCATGCTGAACTGCAAATAATTTTTCCATTGGATATCTACGAAAAAACAGCATCTCTAAAGACATTTCAGTTTCAGTGGAACAGTACTTCATGGTAAAAATTTAAAAAAAAATGAAAATGTTTTGCCTGTTCATTTGATGAATTAGACAATAATCAACATGTTTTGACAGTACAGGGCCCTAGGTATGTCATGACTGTAATTAGCTAAAAACATAGCAACATTTGTGGAATTTGGCTCCAAGATAAGGTTTGTAAAGACTTCATAGGTAAAACAGTTATTAAATACATCCCTCTTTTTGCACTACTGGCAGTATTCAAGCCTGGCTGTCCTACAGTTCATTTTCAAAACGCTCAGAGGTAAAAACCTCAAATGGGATGCCCCAAACTCTCAGTTTGGGGTGACTCTTATTCACCTGAAAAGACTTTATCACAGCCATTAGATTTCCCATGTGTTTATTCACCTCCTTCCTCACTGTGAATACCCTGCTTTGATTGGAAGTGGCCAACATATGCACAGGGTTAGTGGTCCAGAGGGACAGGTTATTCTCCCATTGCTTCTAGGAGAGCACCTATGAAAAAAGCAGCCTTTGCAAGAAGTCCTATATATTTACTGTTTCAGATTATACTGTTGTACTTTCCGCTGCAAGTTGAATTGCTATGAAGAGGAAAGGTGGTAAAGAATTCAGTAGACCCATTTTCAACAGTGTGGCATTTTGTAAATGCATTAATCCATGATTCAAAATCACCAATCCTTGCTTTTTGTTTTTGCAATTGATATTTTGTATATGTATTTAACCAATAAAGCACAGGGTTTGCCTGTGCGAAGTATTTCTGTCTGGCACTCGTTTATCTCTGATACTGCTACAACTGAGACCAGAAAAGACACCTGCCTCTTTCAGATTAGAAAGGGCTACTGGGAGTTGATCTCTGACAGGATCCTGCTTCTGGAAGCTGCTTTCCAGTTGGCTGCCTAAAGTATTGGATGTAGGAAGCCTTGAGATATGGTGTTTGGTCTACCTTGTCTTCCTTGCCCGAAGGACACTAGGATGAAAGGCTGAAGTTAGCAACGTGGAGGGGATTTGCTGTTACATTTTTGTTATATTTGTTCTGCTGCTGACATCTTGGCCTCAGCAAGTCAGCTGCTGAGTTTGTGATGTACAAGTCATAAGACTTGGTTTTATAACCACGATATCCAAACTCTGGGTTACAGAGTTTTATGTGGTGGGTTTTTCTTTTCTTAGGACTCAATAAATAAATTCAATATTATGTTTTATAAATGCGTTTTCTAAATAAAAATCATTCACATTGTTTTTTTGGTTTGTTTTTTTAGGGGGCACTTCTTTTGGTTTTAGCTAATGAATGCCTGTTGAGTTTAGTGGGAGTATATAGACACAGAACAAGACCGTCATCCAAACAGAGGATTTAGGATTTGAGCCTTTATATAGTCCCTATCATTCCACTACCGCACCCAGGTGATTTTGAGAGTTGCTTGAAAATGAAATGGTGAACTGGTAATGAAAGCTTAATACCCACTAAGAAACTTGACTCTGTGATGAAACAGGAAAAGCTAAGAGTACAGAGGATACAAGCATGACTTAAAGACTTTGCCAATGCAGAAATAGCAGCCAAATCCAGATAAGCTGTACCTCATTTATCCACATTACTGATTTTTTTAAAGTAACACGAGTGGGTAGGAAATCTTAGAGCATATACACATTCAGGGTAGATTTAGATTAGATATTAGGAACAAATATTTTACTGTGAGGGTGGTGAGGCAGTGGCCCAGGTTGCCCAGAGAAGCTGTGGATGCCCCATCCCTGGAGGGGTTCAAGGCCAGGCTGGATGAGGCTTTGAGCAACCTGGGCTAGTGGGAGGAGTCCCTGCCCATGGCGGGCGGTTGGAACTCAATGATCTCTAAGGTCCTTTCCAGACCTAACCATTCTATGATTCTGTGAAAAATTCTTGATTCAGATAAACTTTTCTTTCTTTTTCCCACCTTATGTAATGTCATTGCCACAATCTTTCCTGTTGCAGTAGTAAAATCTTAATAGTAAATTGATAATTTTCCATGCTATTCTGAACAACTACAAAAGAATGTGTGATCAACCTTTGTACTGAATTGATCAGAAATTCATAATATAAACAATTAGATTTTAATTAGTTCTTTCAATAGTCTATTTCTGAAATTTGTTACAGATAATCAGTCACTATACTACTGTAGCCCAGCAATAATTAACATTCAGCTTTCTGGCACTAATCACCAGAACCATGGCTCACTTCCTAGCATTTAGGGCAGCCCTTGGAAATAATGTGATAAAGCACTCAAGAGCACTCAACCAATTAGCGTGCTTGGATGAGTGAACTTTCCAAGCCATCTGATTATAAAAGTGGGAGCCTCACGCTGCGGAATATTGTCTCTGCTGAATTTCCACAAGGCTGCTCCATTAAACGGTGGGGATGGAGAAGAAAAATATAATCAGAAAGTATTAACCTGAAAGAAAATTCTCCTGGTCAGTCAAAGAAAACACATGCTACTGAAAAATAAATAAAGAAATAAATAACAGAAATGCCTGGAACAAATACGTCTACTCGTAATTGTGATTTTTTTCTTTCCATTCTAAATGCCAGGTTTACATAATATTAACATATGCAACAGGTAGACACTATGATTAGGTTACAATCAGTCAGAATGTTTGGTGGAATCAAAATATTTTTTAAAAAGATCTTAATTTATACAATAACACAGCATTACCTTTGTGAAGTGTATAGAATGAGGGTTACGCTCTGTCTTGTTTTCCTTATGATTTAAGAGATTCAGAAGTTTCTAAATTTAATATTCTTCTGAAAATGTGTTATTAAATATTCACATTTCATTGCAAAAACATCCCATAAGTTTTAGGAAAAAACTTTCAACATGTTCACAAGATCTAAACACAGCTGAAAATTCCTGTTGGTTAATACATGCTATTAAATAAATAAGTAAAGCAACAGGTTTTGTGTGTTTGTTAAATTTGCATTCGGTACTTTAAAAAAATATCTGTTATTCAAAGTCATGCTCTGAAGTAGAACCTTCAAATAATGACCTGTTTATTCTCAGGCAGATTTTCTCTAATGTGGCTAAGTAACTTGGCACAAAATTGATACAGTAAGATACTTCACTATTCTACCCAGTTTATAATCTAGTAATAACACAGTACTCACTTGAAAAATCTAGATAAAAATGTTACTTTTGATTTTTTTCTAAAGTACTTGAAAATCATTAATCTATGCTCTATTAGAAACAACTGAGCTATTTTAATCTAAATGATTAAACAAATAAATTTATGTCTATGCTTTCTATTTTTTGCTTAAAAATAATAAGATGTATGCAACTCTGAACAGCTTGGTTTTGTTTTTTTCATCAAAAACCCAAAACCATGAAAATGCCTTGTGAAATACCTCTGCAATGATACCTTTTATGTGTGCAAAAAATATTTACTGCCTAACTTGTTCTAATATTTCCTAATTCTTCCTGCTAATTCATAAGATTTATGAGACTCCTATAAGAATTTAAGATTTATGAGTTCCTTTAAGAATCTGGAGATCCTAGGGTCAAAAGAGATAGAAATGTGTAACAAGGTAAAGCACATTAATGGGAGCGACTACCTTACATTTACACGGTCCTGTGTTGCTAAACCGCAACCCACATGGATATCATTAATTTATAGGTCTGTATGGCCACATTCATCTTACTGCATCCAGAATTGTCTCCCATTTCCCAGATCAGATATATTTCTGGGCTTCATCCTGTATCGGAGCAAGATCTGGGTCTCATTGTGTCCCATCTGTACTCACACACCTTCGTTTTCATGCAGAGAACATGTGAGTACGCACAAGGGACGGGAGCCACTGCAGAACATCTTGAAAATTACATCTAAATACACCCTATATGCCTACCTGTGGAGAGGCTGGTTTTTTTCCTCTACGTTGAAATGAAATACAAATCAGGAAGAAAAGACTGGGGGGAGACCTGAGCCCTCTCAGCACATACTGAGTAGAAAGTGTTGTGATCTCTCTAATATTACTGTGGCTAAAAAGCCTCAATGTGCTTCTCAATTTTCAGTTAACCAGTAAATTAGTGTTAGCTGCTTTTAGTCTTTCTGCCCCGATACAACATCTGAATTTCAGAGACTGTCTATGCCTTGCACAAGTGTCTGTCAGACTGCCCACATCTTATGGGAACGACGCCGTACGTAAGCCCAGAATGCCTCGGTTGTACTCCGCAACTGCAGACACAAACCGGAGTATTGCAGCTCTCGCTATGACTGTTGTGCCCACAACTGAATTGAGTTAACTTCACATTTTCCTTTAAAGAAAAAGTTAAATAGATTTGGAAGAAATTATTGTAAGGAGCTAGGATGTGAGATGCCTACATACAGCTCATTCAATTGATCCTGTGCTTTCAGAGGCAAGCTTAGTGATGGGGAAGGTCACTTTCAGATCTTAAAAACTTCACTAGCTACTGTGAAGCATAGTAGGAATTAAAATGTCAAGGATCTCCCTGAGATGTAGGAGATAAAGGAAAATTTGCAGAAGATTTCTTCTCTCCTGATATCAAACCTCTCAAGAAGATATCATACAACAAAAGGTAGCCATACATATGGAGAAAAATGAAAAAAAAATAAAAGAACCTCCTTATAAGAACTATAGAACAAACATATTAGAAGATGTGTAAAGCTAAAGTTTTCTTCAATAGTTCTAGTTTCCTGAAAGGTGCTGTGACTGATCACACACATCTTCATCAAAGGAATTCAAAATAGAATTCCTACCTGGAGGTACTGGCCCAGCCCTCCTGCCTTCATTATGATCCATATGGCAAGCCTTTTTCGGCATCTGATAAAAGAATCGCACGGTCTAAGGCATATGTTATTTTTCCTGAGCCTTTTCTGTGCTTACAGTCTGTCCTGCAGACCAAAGGGGGTAAGTGATACAAAGCTTCCTCAGCTCCTGACATTGTTTTGATTAATTTCTGTCCCTCGTGTGCACTTGTGCAAAAGAGAAACACATGGGTCTGCTTTCCTACTTTAATCATCCCAATCAAGGCACTTCTTTGATCAACATCACAAATCTCAGTATACTGTATATTCTACAGCAAATAAGTGCAGGGTGTGCTGTAGATTGACATCCAAATGGCACATAAAAGATCTGGAGCACAGATCAAAGAGAAGAGTGTTACTTTTTGGCTGGTCAGTAGTCTTGTGCTGTACTGTTTTACCCCTTTCTGTCTTTGGCTAACAAGGCTTTTGAACACAGGCTAGCTCAATGAGCTCCTACAGGAAAACTCACTTTTTGATCCTTATCAGATTTATCTGCTGGCTACTCAGAAAGCTATCATGCAAACCTTTTATTTCCTCTGTTTCCTAATATGATCACAAAATAGATGAAGAGGCATAAAAATATATATCCACACAAGGAATATCCAAAACCATCACTGTGCTTTGGGTCACAGAATCTAATTTTTCAGCCCATTAAGTTCTTATATATGGCTTCCACTATCACGTTTCCTTCTGGTGAGACAGGGAAGTTCTGCCATCCCCTTCACAGATGGAAAACTTGAGTATATAAAGCTTAAGATCAAGACTCAGCTTCTTTTCGCCCTTTTCTCTCTGCAAGACATGCTGTGCCATGCAAGGATCCCACATCAGTTCCCATTCGGCACTCTAACCACTCACATATCAGCAAGTCTGTTCCTACCACATGGTTGTCAATTAGCAATTAGTCCTTTCGTGGCTCTTCTGAAAATCAAAGGCATAGCTCTCAAGTTCAGTTCCTTTCAAAGTACTTGGAGCTTGCTTTTATTGCGGTGAGTATTTGGGGTTTTTTGTTTTGGTTTTTGATTATTATTATTCTGGAGGGAGTGGCTTTAGCATTTGTTTTGTTTAATTTTTCCTTAATGATCCTGTGCTTGCTTTCTTTTTTGCACAGTTTAAATTTTACAGACACAGATGGTCCGTTCATATATGTAAAATCAAGCATATGAAACAGTCTGATTGCATGAAATAAAGCATCTGCGTGACTGTTTGCAGAATCATGGCTTCAGTGTGGACGTCACAAATTCAGAGAGGACTTGCCCATGGCTCCTGCTGGGCAGCCATACAGATTGGCGCATAAGGAGCCATCAGGCACTCCTTTCTTGCTTTTTAGGAGTGGTCCACATCCCAAGGCACCTAACTATTTGGTAAAAGATAAAAGCAGGCACTTCTTCCTGTGCTTCTGTTTCTCAGATTGAGACTGGGGAATGCATACAGTGGGGCAAGTAACTTATGCCAAGCCACGGTGGTTATTTGCATTGTGGTCACCAGGGTGCAAGGCAGGAGTGGATGGTGACTCTCAGAACTAAATACTCTCCTTTTCTTGGGGTACTCAGCAGAGGATGAAGAGCTATTTAGTATTTTGCCTTGGTGTTGTACGGTCAATGTGACTCCCCTTGGATTTGTTGTTTCATTCAGCTGGGAGGACATATGCCAAAATAAAGTGCAAAAAGGCCTGATTTTTTTTCCCCCTAATCCATTTCAAACCCTTGAGCTCTTACACAGAGCTTGTTGGCACATCTGAATGCCTTTGTCTAGTTAGCTCTGAGAGTGTGATTTCACGGGGGCATCCTTTTACTGGGGTTCACAGAGACCTCATGTGCTGGCAGCAAGATGTGTTCTTATTGGGCTTTGTATTTGCTGTTAACTGAGGAATGCATGTCTGTGAAGATGAAATACCAGCATGCTCATCACCTTTTACTGAGCGTATTTCCATGTTTCACCAACCTTCATAAGTACTTGGTACAGAAACAGCTCTGTTTATTGGAGGTGCTTGTTCCCCAAGCTCCTGGGACTGTGCCCAGTTGCAATCACAGCAGTGTTATTGCAGTTCCTTCCTGTCCCTTTGATGTAGCATTTGCTTTTTAAATTCCTGCTGCTTTCACTCATTTTTCTCAGTCTGCTTCTTGGCTTGATTTCTGAAGGTATTGGGGCTTTTTCAGGGACAAGGTTTTAATAGGGAGTGCATGTTTCACCCACCTCACTGTTTCGTTAATTCATAGTGTTAAAACCTGATCCATTTACTGGCATCAACAACCCCTAGCAGCACACAAGGACTACATCAAATACAGCATCCACCATATAATGCTCAGGAGAAGTCAGCTTTAATAACCAAGAAACTGAATCCTGTTTATTTCCCAGCTTCTCTCCTTACTCATTCAAATTACTGCAGGAGTTTAAGGAATTCAGGACCCTGGAGGAGGCAATTGGTGCCTTGCAAGGTGAAGCTATTAAATCTTGAATGCCTTGGAGCAAATAGTGTAGGAACACAACTATTAGCAAAACTGAAAGGACTCTCATGTATGTAGTTTCATGGTCCAAGAAGAGCAAGATGCAGATGGCAAACCTGACATCAAGACTGAACCTAAATAGGTTATAAAACATTTTGAGTTATATTGTCCAAGGTGCTCTGTGTAATCACAAAGACTTGTTTTTTACAATTTTTTGTTATAAAGTTGTCAGAGGCCCTAGAGCTCCCCACAGGATTATTAAGAGCATTACCATGTCAGAGAGCAATTGGCATTTCTCTCTCTGTATACTGAAGGAGAATGAGGGTATAAAACACAAACTGAAACAAGAAAGCAATGAATCTACTATTTTTTTCCTAAAGTTAGTGTGGCTAAAATCTAGCAAAAGATGTACTCCAGGTATGCCTGGAGCAATTTGTTTTGGTTTGCATTACACAACTCTTTTAAACTACCACATTTCTTCACAAACACAACATACAAGAGCTCAGGATTTATAAACAAATTTAAATTTACTCTAAATTAATAGTGGGATTGAAGGAAAACTGTGAATGTTGTGGTTTAATGGACTGAGCACACCTATTGATTTTGACGTTAGGAGTGTTACCTCTGCATTCTCAGGTAACCAACTTACCTTAATGTTTGTAAAACGGAAACAGCACTCATTTGCTTACAACACATCCCATGAAGAATTAAGGTCACAGTCCTATCCCAATGAAGTCTAGTAGGAGGAAGAACCAAGTTCATTTTAGGAAATGTCAGACAAATTTTGCCCTTAGTTAGACCCTATGGACTTCCGTGGGAGTGAGAGGGTGGCACGAGTTACAGAATTACTCTGTTGTCCTTTCCTATTCATGCTGTGCCAATCATCACAGCATCTGAGCACTTTCCCAAATTAAGACTAAACAAAGAAGACTAATGTCTGTCATGTGAAATTTCCTCTCTGTTCCTCCCCCACAGAGAAAAGTTGTGTGAATGCTGTGTAGGAGGGATGTTGTGATATTCACATAAACAAAAAAGGTAAATAAGTATTAAAAAAAAAAAAAAAATAAAAAAAAAGCAGGCATGCTTATTTACTGCCTGTTGGGAAAGAAAAGGTTGAATAAATGAGCTTTATAATTGAACTAGAAAGGCTTCTACTTTGTTGACATACTGTTCTTTCAAACAGATTTTCAAACCTCAGACCCAGTTCGCATTCACTCTAAACTTTCAGTAATGAGCACTGGGGTCGAGATGAGGGAAGGCTAACAATGTGGACTTAGCAGTTGAAAGCATCACTACTATACACTGAAAAGGAAAAAAAAATGCCTGTGAAGAACAACTTCTAATAATTCGATTTATATCAATTTTTTTTTGTTATTTGACAATAATATTTACTAAAATTTACAGTGATCTTGTTTATATTTTTTAATAAAGGATGAACAATAATCAGTAATCCATAAGATGGGGAAACTCTGGAGCATCAGTTCATTTTTGGGGCCATCAATAACAATGCAGATACAAATCCCAGCATTTCTAGCCATCCATCCCAGTACTTAGACTTCCAAATCCTCAGGTCCAAATCTTCTGCTGATGTTAATCACTATACATCCCACGATTTCAATGTCCTTGTGAATCCATTAGGTGAGATGGTGCTTGCATAGACAATTTCATTTGCAGACTTGCAGAAATTTTGTGGGTGCAAGGGCTAACATCACACAATAAGGAGAGGACAACGCAGAGACCAGAAAGACATACTCCTGGCCAATGCACATTACCACATCAGACATACATAGTCTCACAGCTGCACTAATAAATCTCTACCAAGAATGCTGAAACATTCAAATAGGATCTAGGTTTACATTTAATTATATGGAAATGGCATTGTCTTTGCTAGTCAGAAAGCAGGGATGACACACAGTTCCTAAAGCGAAATAAGACAGCCTTTTCCCCGGTTATACTACCTGCACTCTGGCTGGTTTCACTGACTGTACTAACCGCTGAACTTGTAAGTGCTGGGCATCTCAACTCCAGTAATCACAGCTTGTTCTCCATAAGACAACCGTGGATGTGCACAGCTGTCTGTCCCGATGGTCTGTGCTGGTAGCGCCTTTACACAGAAATGTTAAGCTCTCTGCCAGCAGCAAAGCTGGGTTCTCAGCTTTGTGTTCGCTTCTTCTGGAGGGAGGGGGGGAAAGTACAACATCAAAATATTCAAGGAACAGAATGCATTTGTAAATGTGGTTAAGAAATTGCTCACGTTGATAAAGTTTAAGACCTTTTACACATTTTTCTCTGATTTTTTCCTCTCCTTTCTTGCTTCTCATAAACAAAATTCTCCCACTTCTACAATTGCATTTGTTGTGTGTTGGTCATGTTTTTATTCTCTTCAATTGGATGTTCTCAACCCTTCCCTTTTTGTTTCCTTTGAAACACAATCTCCATTTCCAATTTCAACATCATTCTACAGCAAAGCCCAGGGGAGCTTTGAGTGGGTAAGGAATTAAATACTGGATTCACTAAAACAGTAAAATTAGCTGGAGCCACCATTTTGCTTCCATACATATTGTATAAAGGAATCACATCCAATAGCTGTTGGTTTCACTGTCAGGATTTGCTGATATTCTCCTACATTTAGATTTACCTTTGGCTCACAGCAAACTGATAGATGGGGTCAGGGCTTAAGAGCTTTGGTAATTAAAAACTTCCCTGTCATTTTCTGTATGCACAAGCAGATTATCTGGTGCCTCAGAGATTCTTATAAACGATACTCTAGCTGCCAGCATCACCAGAAAAGTCAGACACATTTCCTTGTATTAAGTTCCAAAGTAGCATATGGTCTAACAGCCTCCAAAAGATGCTGTCGAATAAGACAATCGCTGACAAGGTCAAGCCTGGTCATAGCTGGGGACATGGGGTTTATCAATAAACAGAAGAGATCTGGAAGGCAGCTCAACTCCCAGCTTCTGTGAAGAATTAACCCTATCCCAGCTGGACCCAGGACAGCCTGGTCATAGCTGGGGACGTGGGGTTTATCAATAAACAGAAGAGATCTGGAAGGCAGCTTGACTTCTAATGTAAGCAGATCTCAGGCACAAAACCAGACCCATAAAGCAGCTTGCCCAATCCCAAGGAACTGAACTGTGTTTTCATCTGCTTGGTTGTGAAGCAGAACTGAGTTTGGCGAGTGACTTCCAGACTGAGCTTGTACAACTGAAAGCACAACTTTATCCAAGATCTGAATTTATAAGGGGCTATTAAAAGAATGGCTTGTCCAGTTGATTGAGTCATTTTTTTCATCAAATATTTTCTCAGAAAGCCCACAGAACCAAAGGCATTGTGTATCTGTGCATGCATCTGCAATACCATTTGTATTATTTTCTCCTATGGCCAGTGATTATGTTTGCCTCTTAGAGGCTGCTACTGCATGTAACACTATGACAAACAGAGCAGAAATTATTTTTAAAATACACAGGCAATGCTTATAGTCCTCTTTTCTTACTATTGGCAATATCACAGATCCACTACTAAGAGATAAAATATTTTATTATTTGTTGTTGGCTTGTTTTGTTTTCGTTTGGTTTTTTTTAAAAAAAAAAACATGTTGTACAGTAAAGGTCCCTTTCTTGGATTACGTCCTTGTCCGCTGAGGGATTTACATGGAAAAGGAATGTTTTCATGTTTCTGCCCATGGGATCTAAAATGTCCTGTGAATCCTATGCTGATCTAAATTAACATAGTGCTACTGTTCAATAAAGTCTATTACTTTTGGTGGAGTTTTTTGATTTATAGTGTTATAATTGAGATCAAACTGTGACCATGATTTTTATAACATGATAAGTGAGTTAGAGTGATCAACCTAACATGTTTCTGGAAGGCTGGCCTTTCAGAAACTCATGAGAATACCTCTCTTCTCCCCTGCCTTATTGCTAAAAATGAGAGGTTTGGAATGTGTCAGGCTGTTGAGGCAAAATAATGAGTCATTTTTTAAAGTGATTCTTTATAATGTTGGCAACCTTATCTACCTGCCTCTGATAACACACCAGCCATGAGAACTGCCTGGATCTTGTAAATAACAGTTGGTCAGTGTGAAAGAAGCCCTACAGTTTAAGGTGCTTTGATGTTATTTCATTTTACACCCTTTGATTTGATTCATAAAGTGGTGCTTAGGAATTCTTTGTAGTGTTCCTTAGCACGATTAAATTTCCAGATGCTTTCCCTCCACTATAGCTCCGATTATATCTTGGGAACAGGCTTTTTTAGTCAGAGGGTGCCAATTTCAAACCTTCATTTTTCAGGCTAAGTTCGCTGTTCAGGTTCTGGTCTGTTGCCTTCTGGATTGAGACAGACATCAAAATGCTCTTAAAAACAGCATCATTCTTCTCAAAAAGACTCAATTTCCTCTTGTTTGTTGTGTCTAATGTATTTTACGGGGCCATATCAGCTGCGTGCCATTTATTGAATTATTAGGCTTCAGACAGGTTTAGCAAACAAGTGATTGACCTTAAAAAGCAGGATTTTTATATATTCAGACAGTGGTGCTGTCCACAGTGTGTTTATTGCGCTAAAAGTCTTTAAATAAAGAAAGACTAATCCAGGACTCCACTTAGGGAGGCGAGTTTTGACAGGTACATAATAACCATATATGAATAGTAACTGCATGCAGCCTGTTAGCTTCCAGACACACGCTCACCTCATTAAATCATGGTGCCCAGTTGAGTGGCAAATTCACAGGTCTTATAACTTGTATTGATGTCATAATTACAACATGCTTGAATGTAAATGCTTTCAATTGTGCAAGTAAGGTAAATATCTTTCTCTTTTACCCTCTAAATGAACTATAAGTTTAGGACATGAACTAGTCCTAAAAAAATGAAGATGCAGACAGAAAGCGTAGGAGCCAACTGCCACGCTGCTCCGCTCAGCCCTGTTACAGTTGTCACCATTTGGCAGAAGTCCCTGACCGGGGCTGCTGTTATACCCTTGCTTCAGGACTTTAGTTGCATTTAAAATGATACATAGCGGAAATAAAGGACCACCACCTTCTCTTGTTAGTTAGAGTGCAGTTTCCAGTCTTACAAAAGGAGTCATAAAGTCAGAGGTCAGTAAGATTGCAAAAACAATAACAGAAACAAAAATCTAAACAAGTCCAAATGGGGCCATAAAAAAACCATTTTGCACAAACCAGCATATTTTCAAATTAGTGTTTTGCAAATCACTGGACCTAAACCCATTACCCTATTTTTCACCTGCTTCAAAACTCTCAAAGCATCAGTGATGCTTGCTGGACTGAACTCGATGCAGCTTACAACAGTGATGCTGGGAGAGGAGAGCGTGGTATATGTCACTGCTTCTCAGCTTGGGGTTGCCTCGCAAAATGACTGTGGGCAAAAAGGAAACAGAGCACATCCTACATCCCCTGAGACCTGAAACTGAAGAAATAAACTAATCTGGAAAAAGCAAGCTACATAAGAGCATTCAGAACTGATGCTAATTTTGAGCTGAGTGTAGCAACACTGGACAGGCACCGGGACGTTTTCAAAAAAATTTAGGTGGTCTCTAACAAGAAAGCAAGAGAAGCACCATTCTCTGATCAGCTGCATGTATGACTCACAGGTCAACATTCTGTTGTTCAGAGAAGGACATGGAGGGGACAGACATCCTGATCTCTCAGCAGCTGGATCAAGCCATTTGTTTGCAGACCAAAGACTAAATTGATCACGCAGGAAAATCCAACAGGGAACTGTCTCTTGATTTTAGGAGAATATTTCAGGTCAGGAAATTGCCACTAAGTTTCCATTTTGCCACAGAAAACTTAAATATAATTTTATATTGGAATTTTAGTGGAGGTTCAACTAAAGTTTGCTTTGTATTGGCTTTACTGGCAGTTATTCTCAGTCAAAGCAAAAAGAAGGAAAAAAAAAAGAGTAATGAGGAACGACCACCAAAAAAATACAGGTCCAAGATATTTTTGGAGGACAACTGCTATGAAAGACATGGTTTTTCATGAGGGGATTAAATTTGCTGAAAATATTCTTTTACAAGTATGTGGAAAACACATTTCTGTTCTACCTGTGAGACTCTCACAAGGCCAAATCCCTGCCCATCTACAAAGTTTATTGTTGGCTAGCTAACCTGGGAGCTGTATCTTAAGATCATGAAGTCATTGATAAGGACTGATGGATTTTCCTTTCATAGCATTTATTAAAAGGTTATTTTCAAATAAAAAGTATTGCTTCTGTATTACGCATATTTAAGGTTTTCTGACCAGGGCAGTAACCAGTTCATTGTTCTTACATCACATACAAATGCTGACATGACACCTTTTTCAAATATTCAGACAAGCAGTCAGATACAGCCAGAAGCAGTTATGTAAGAAAATCACCCAAGAAGGGCCTGGTATCTCCTTGTGGGGAACAGACTAAGTAATTTCTTGCAGTCCATTTCAAGGCCAGTTGTTCTGACTTTGCAAAAAGCTCCAACCACTTTTGTCAGACTTTATTGACAAATACTTTAAACACATTAAATTATCTGAAAGTATTTGTAGAAGAGCATACCACACAAAGAATGAAGTGCATATTTACATTCATTATTGGTTTGAAGAAGGATACCATAAAAGGATGTTACAGAATCCTTGAGGGACCATTCACAAGGACAATTTAGTGACATTTGTCTGTTCTCTTAGTTACATCTGCTAGTGATTAGTCACCTAATGGACTCTCCGTGACTCTGTACCACTTCTACTTCAAAAAGTTTCAGCTTATACATCACAAAGAAGAGCAAGTACCAGCCAGAGAACGGCGTTGTCTATGTGCAAACACAAGCATCAGTAGAAAGACCAGACATCCTCTAAAGGAGTATGTTTGTGAATACTGAGTAATCTACTGTGTTGAATCATATCCTTAAATTATTTCCCCCCATCTGACGGGCTCCAAGTGCGCAGCTAGAGCGCAGCAGCCCGGCACCGGAGGAGAGCTCTGCTTCCATCTCTTGGTGAACGGGAGGAAGGGCAGACAGATGAGATTTTTTCATCTGGATTCTCCATTGATCCAGAAGACAGATGAACAAATGCTTTAAGAGGGAGGACAGCTGTGCTATGACAGACCCGGGAGCATGGATAGAGATTCATTCACATCAGCTTTTCTCCCAGGGTGTTCCCTGGGACTCACCATAACCGCAGCTACATGTGAAATGTACAGGTTGCAGAGCCGGTACAAGAGAGAAAAAGGTGTCTCGTTTGCAGTAAGGCATCTTTCCACAGTACTGTCAGATGCTGATTCCTAGCCATTAAAATCCACGTGACTTTGGGAGGATTCTGCAATCAGCACTGACAAGGAGGGAAACAAGAACAGAGAAGTGCCTTTGCCAGGGGATGGGGCATTGACTGCAGTAGCCAACAAGGCTGGCAGCAGAAAAAGGACCAAAGCTGAATCCCTGCTGGTGGGCTCAGGGTGCAGCTGCAGGCAACAAGCACAGGACACTTCCCATCTGCCTGGAACCAAGGCCAATGCACGTGTCTGGGGACACCAGCCTGTGACTGATGCCAGAGCCTGGCAGGAAAGTTGCCTCTCAGATGCTCAAACTGGTAGGTTCGGGGCTGAGTTAATAAACTCCTGACAAATGTAGTGGAGACACATGAAAGGGTGACACATCACCCATAGCCCAGGAAGCTGAACATGCTGCTCCTTCAGCTGTGTAATAAAATCTTTGAGGCTGAGAGCTTCATGGGGTGCTGAGGAAAGGGAAGGCCTCTGCCACAGATCAGACCCTCACTGCCTTGCTGCCTGTTGCATAGTATAGGCCTGACACGCCAGACATATACAGAATTAGAGCCATGTGAATTTAAAAAGTTACAAGTTTAGCAACTTTTTAGGAGATATAACTACCCTTTCTCTCCATTTATTTACAGATGTATCTGTTATGGTATCTTATGCAACTTTTTTCCCTTGAAAAAAGTTCTTATTGGTTCTCTCTGAAACTCCGGGTGGTCATTTGTGTTTTTCTAATCCCGAGCCTGGTTGTTTCTAACAGCTCTGGCAGAAGAATTACATATATTACAAAAAATAGCAACGAAAAGAAATGGCATAATTTAATTACTGGACACAAAATTAATTTCTTCACATTATGCTGAACACATTGCCTGTACTTGTAACAGAGAACAGATACTACCCAAATGCTTCCATTAAATAAAATATGCAGTTTTATTCCAGCACACCTACCTCGTTCTATATTTAAGTACAAATCTTCACCTGAAATATTTGCCTGTTTTAAGAGGTGGGCTTGTATTTCACCATAATCTCTGGTTTCAAATGCTTGGAGGTTAAATTTAACCACACCGTTTTGAATTTACACAATGTAAACTCTTATTACCACTGTTGTGTTATGAGGTGTAGGGGTTTGGGGGCTTTTTACCTACTATTATTTGCACTCTGACATTTAGCTTTGCTTTAATTAAGATTTTCATGGAAAGAAGAAGCAGAGAAACTAAGTAGAGACAGAATATATGAAGCACAAGTCTTTGTGCTTTCATTTTACCTTCAGCAAACCGTATGAGATTATAAAATGTGTAAAACACAGTAGAAAATACAAACTCCCATTTGAGAATGCAGTCAAGGATGCATTAGCCTTAAGCAACTTCTTAAGTATGGAATTACCTCAACATCTATATTTAAGTTCCCTTTACTGAAAGCAAGTATGTGTTTAAAAGGTTTCTTGACTCAGGTTCAGATTTTTTAAATTTTACTCATTTTATACTGAGACAAAATAAAGTTTTGGGGAAATGGCATTATGATACGTCCTATGACTTCTAAGAGTAATCAGGGATGTCATAATTAAAGAGAAACACTGAAGAGTTTGTTGATCAGTAAGCTAAGTAAAAATTAGTACTTCATTGTTGAACCTTAATCTTGATAATTTGTTGTTCATTTATCAACACTCACAACCTTGGGATCACCATTCAGTAGAAGCAGACATGTTCAAAATACTACATGCTTCTTGCAATCCAAATTTCATTTCTTGGGAGATATAAGTGGTTTTTATGATTACTAGCCTTAAAAAATCACTTACTATCTGCTGGTCCTTTCTGTTCACAGCAGAGTGCTCAGATCACCTGGTTACTGAAGTGAGTCTCTGTCTGTGCAAGGAAACTTTTAAAAATCTGTTCACTCTAGCTGCTGAAGAAGGGGAAAAAATATATTTAGCTCTAGGAATAGTGCTAGGAATCTCTGCCTAGCTTGTGATGGAAGAATACATTTGGTGAAATGGTAAAATTATAATACCAGTTTATCACTGAGCTAGGATCAAGAGATCACCAGGGCAGCGACACTATCTCAAGCACCAGAGCTGTAGTTCAGTCTGGCTTCATTGTTTTAGTGCCAGTGACATTTTTCTTCTCATTTGAGTCAACAGACTTTTGGGGTTTGGTGGCTGTTGGCACATAATACTAGCCTTTGAAATACTGATTGCTCAGCCAAAGTTAACAGAAACAGCTGCAAAACAAGATGTCATTATCTCTGGGTCTTGCTCCGAGTGAGCTACAAGTGCACTGCCATCTGCAAAGAGCAGTTCTTTAATAAGGGGACTTCTGAAGCCTTTGTTTCTGCATATAAACAAGCCAAATTATAAATGTTGCTTGGGGAAATCTGAAACTGGACTCTCACAGATAGACTCTGCGTTTGTTCAATTTGTTGCTACCGCAAAAATAAATCTCTGTAACAGTGAGAGTGTAACGCTGTAGCTCTAATCATGTTTTGCAAGCCAGCTTTCCATCCAAATAGTCAAGTGAAGATGATCACTTCTTCAACTCATTTGCTTTGTGACAAAGAGGAAGAGTTAGGTTGGGGGTTTGGTGGTTGATTTGTTTTTATGATTTTTAATGTTTTTTTTTTCTGCATAGCAGCATAGAAAGGTCTATTTAATTCTTTAAAATACTTCTAATAGTGTCATATAGCATTAGATAGACTGATAGTTAGAAACAGCCATGGCTGTAAAAGTACCAGGGTATTGCACAAACACAGCTAAGAAAGATTCAAAGCAGTATTTTGCATGAAGCAGGCCATAAATATACAGTGAGATTTGTAACTGCAGCACATTGTTCTAACCCATTGCCTAGCTGATGCCACAAATGTGTCTTTAAACTATTGCAATACTGCTGCGTACAGAGAAAAAAATGCATATTACCAGTGGCTGAAACACATTTTAAATATTTGATTTTCTATCACATTGGAGCAATGCTGGGAGGATGAAAGAAGATCCTGACTTTCTGATCAATTTGAAGTCTTTGGCTATTGATTTGTTTTAATTAAAGCCTTTGATTTTTTTGAAGTTGAAGATAGGCAGAGACTGCTATTAACTGAATGTAATCTTGAAGAGTTCGTGATCATGACAGATTTCAAACATCTTGTATTCTATGGGTAAAATATGAGGTTGGCTGAAATTATATGGACAACTAATAATAATGTAGACTTAATACTGGATAATAAGAAACCCAACTTCATGTCCATTAAAGTCAACAGGAATCCAGACATTAAAGATCACAAAGTTGAAGTAAAATTATTTTATTAGATTTATATCGACTCTTTGTACCAGAAAGCCTTCTCATGAACATGGTGTTCTAGATTTTCACAAGCCCTTTTATAATGCATTGCTCCATCCATTTCTCTTTTCTCGAAAGTCAGTTACAATTCACTGGAAAAACAATGACAACAGGTTTTAACTAAAACAAAACTAAACAAAAAACAAAACAAAACAATGTACGTATGGTAATAAGGAAACTGTTTGGGTTAAGAAATGCAAAGAAGCATGGAACAAGACACACGAACAAGGGAGAGAAGGTAGACAGGCCTGCAAGAAAAAGTCATTGAATGCAATTGCAGGTCTCTAAAATAAGCACTAGGATTAGGCAGCGGTCAGAACAGAGTGGAGGAACAGCTATTGAAAGGCAGTGGATTTACAAACAGGAGTTCAAGCAACAAGTCTCCTTCAGTGCAGGAAACTATGACAAATAGGAATGGCTGGGCTTGTTCAGAGCAGTGGGAAACATTGACAGAGTTGTAAAAAGCTGAAGTCTTATTCATTTAAATGTTTTAAGGACAGCATTTTCAAACTTATAAAATTTTAAAATCATTATATTTAATTTTTTTTCTGGTATGTGGATAAAATTTTTTCCTTTCATTCCTACCCGTTACTCAGCCTCCCCTTTAGATTAAACATTTGCATGTACTTTCAATGTACCTATTAAATCTTTAGGAGAAGACACTTGCTTTGATCCGTTTCATAGCTTTGTAAGAGCAGAACCGTCTTCCCAACGTTAAGCAGGTACTGAAGGTTTACTGTCTTCAGTATGAAGTCAATAAGCTCCAACATATGAGCTTGAAGTAAAACAAAGTTTAAGATTATTTCGTAAACACAGAGGCTTTTCTGAATTGAGGCCTTAGAATAGAACTGGTGTTCTTTAAAGCTGTAGGAAGATGACCAAGCAATATTTTAAGCATTGCAATTAACAAATAAAGGCACTGTTAAAACTTCATAAATATGTTTTATCCTTTTTAGTGCTCATTTGAGCACTATTTCTAAAGAAAGGGAATGTAAGCTAAATTTCCATAAAGACTTCCAAATTGCCATGAACTTGGATGTTTAACTTGGAGTTACACCTACATCTTTATTTAGCTATGTAACTAAAAATAGCCTAATTTTCAGAGGGCAAGAGTCTACATGTAGGTAGCATTTTTATTAGGACTTTTGGGATAGCTGGAAAAAAATTTTTTTCAGGCCCTTAAACAAAAGCTTAAATATCAGCTGCTCTTAATTATTTTAAGTTAGCTGAACAATTCAAGAGAAATCTGTTGATACACAAGGGGCAGAGGGGGATGTTTGCCTGGGGAAAGGTGACAAGGTATGAGCAACTATAAGACAAAGAGGAGACAGACTGCAAAAGTTTTGTTTGGACAGAACCTGATATATGAGTGATACAAGTGTCTTTGGTTAGCCAATAACTTCCAGTTCTTGGACTTCTCTTCCACAG
>NW_010129479.1:0-1016 GCF_000699245.1 Pterocles gutturalis | reverse complement strand
CGGAAGAAAACAGAAGTGATGCTTTTGTGAAGAGTGACTTTTCAGGGAGGTTAACATTGACTTCGGTCCTCATGATTCAGAATCTGAAGCTTCTATCCCAGAAGTCAAAAAGGAAGACATACAGCCATGACTGCTACTGCCATGTTGTTAAATTAGTTATGTCTTCAATACAGATTCCTGGGAGCTATGCCTATGCTCTCACAGGTCTCATGCAAGTTAGCCCTTCTGGGCTGCTTCCAATCCTTTTAATTTCAGCCCTACTACATATGTGCAGTCTTGGCTTCAGTTTCTGTAGCATTCTACTTTGGGATCTAGATGGATATACAGGTGTCTAGACCAGTTTCATGAAGAGAATGAATATGGGTTTTCTGCATGGCACAGTACCACCTCAATCCAGCCTTGTGCCCCTTTGTACCATTTTGGCAGACTGTTTTGTCAGAGTGGTAAATGCAGCAATGTGCTCTCTCTTGGGATATGAACATTTCTGGATTTGTGGCATGATTTTACAGGATCCAGATACCAAATATGTATTTTTCCAATGCTGTTCCCTTGAGACATATCAGGCTCCAGATTTTTAAGGTGCAGTAGGGAAGCTAAACAATGTTTTCTGTTGAGCCAAAATTTTGAAACTGGAGTTTGGAAAGCCAGAACAAACTAACTGGCAAGACCTGACAGGATTCAGGATTCAGAGACAGATTTTCACATTAACCTGATCTTGATTCTTATGGTTGCAACCAACAGATCCACGCAGGTTCTTTATTTAGGCATTGTGCTTCAAGTGCCCGACATCAAAAAGTTACTGAGCCACTAAATCCCTGCCTCTCTCTCAGCTGCATGAGAATGAAGAGTTGGATAGTAGTTTGTAAACTTTTTTTTTTTTTTTATTTGGACATACGGACGTGGGGACATGAATAAAAACAAGCAGGAGCCTTGCACCGCTAGCATTTCACTTTTTACCACCGCACTGTATTGCTCCTGCCCTAACACACTGTCAGGCCACAGAGCTCGGATGCTGC
>NW_010129478.1:0-1242 GCF_000699245.1 Pterocles gutturalis | reverse complement strand
CGGGGTACGTCCCTGGGGCAGGGCTGGGCTCCTCGGAGCGGAGCAGCCTGGCTGAGGTGGACAGTCCCTGGGGGGCCTGGTGTCCCCAGCCCCGTGGCTCGGGCACCCCTCCCTGTCCTGGTGTCACTGGGACAGAGTGAACTCTCGTCCCAGCAGGTGGTGAGAGGCTGTTTGGGTTTGTGCTGAGGAGAAACTGATCACACACTGATGGGCAGAGCTGCTGCCAGGACAGTCAAGGACTTTCCAGCTTCTCTGCTGGGCCCGTGTCTGCAGGGGCAGGAGGAGCTGGGAGGGAGCACAGCCCCCGTGACCAGCCCAGGATTCGACCTCAGGTTTAGGACTGAGACCCAAACTGGCCAGTGGTTTATTCCAAACCATGCCCAGCGTGCCCAGGACGGAGATGAGGCTCTCTCTGGAAGTTCTCCCTCTTGCTCCGGGTTGTCTCCCTTTGGGTCTCCCCTCTCTCAGGGTCATCTCAGGGTGGGGGCCAAACTAGGCAGGTCAGGACATTTAGAGCCTGCTGGCACCCACAGAGCCCTTACAAGGCGTGCGTGGGATCCAGGCTCACTCTGTCAAGCAGTATTTGGGCTGACCGACAGTGCTCTGGTACCTCTGGACAGGGCTCCCTGCTCCCTTGGCGGCTTCCAGAGCTGGGAGTCTGGTGGATGTTTGGATTTTAGTGTCACCACCGCTCCCTGCTCCCTTGGCGGCTTCCAGAGCTGGGAGTCTGGTGGATGTTTGGATTTTAGTGTCACCACCAGCACCAGAGAACAGTTCCTGTTGTTAATTTAGCAACTGGGTCTGTCGTGCAGCACAGACATTACACTTGGCCCTACTGACACCATCAGTTCGCTGTCTAACCTTCCTCTGTTCCTAGCAGACAGCGAGTGCTGCTCTGCTCTGTCCCTCCAGCGCAGTGATCATCAGGACTGGTTCCCACCCTGTCCCTTTAGAGTGAGCGAAGGACAAGGTGCCTCTGGGATCATGTTGTCTGTGTGTCTGTCTGTGATCCCTCCTCCTGAGCCCCTCAGACGATTCTGGCTACACTTGACAGACATGCAGAGCTCTCACAGGTATTAAATACCTACAGGTTGAACCAAAACAGGTGGCAGAGCAGAGGAGCAAGACCCACGAGGCTGCAATGCGAGCTGAGCCATGTCAGACCCTGGAGAATCTGTCCATACACAGGGGGATTGTAGGAACCATTGGGTCATATTGGTTTGGCTGCTTATAAAAGCTTCT
>NW_010129477.1:99742-103962 GCF_000699245.1 Pterocles gutturalis | reverse complement strand
TCTGTGATTCTGTGATTCTGTGAAGCTCTGCAGTCCTTTTATTCACCTTCCGTCCCAAGTCATGGGCCACTCCCGAGGGGATTCGCATGACCTCTACATCCACCAGTGTTAATTTATCAAATAAACAAGGTGCACGAGTATTTACCAAAACACTACCTGCAGTAAGCTGTGGATGAAGGGGACTATGGAACAAGCAGTACTTCCTTTTTCTGCTGCTGCCAAGGAGGCAGATCTACATTGTTCACAGTTTTCTGCCTCCCCTGGGAAACAGTGAGGCACCCAGCAGTCTCCTCATGGGATGGGAGGACAGTTGCTCACCTGGAGAGCTTCACTGATGTTACCGTCATAGTCCATCATGTCATCCTTCCCAGGCTCTCCTTTGGGGCCCTGCAAAATACCAGCACTTTATCCAGGGCCCTGGGGATTGCCCTTCCCATGGGGTACTCGGAGCTGTGGTTCACTCCAAAAATAGGGTCTCAGAGGGGCCTGTTTTCTGAGCCTCCAGTTTTTCATTTATTGAACAAAGCTCTTGAAAGCACATTTTATAGAGGAAACACTACCAAGTGTAGCCAGACAAGCCCAGATTACCATGCCATGACCATCAAAACTGGCAGGTCTGGTGACTGGTGAAGTTGAGGCCAGAATTCAGGAACTGTATCATCTGACCAACTGTCAGACTCGGACATGCACCAAAGACCCTCCTGCTACCCTTTCTGATATGCCAAGGGCCTGAGTTCAAACTGGGATGTCCAAATCCACCTCCTCCTACAAATGAGCCCAGCATTCACCCCAAGGTGGCTGGGAAGACTTTTCCCCCCCGCCCTAAGGTAGGGGTGTCTTCTGATGAGGGTATGGGAGAAATGGCCTGTCTCAAACTTAGCCATTGACCAGCTATAAGCACTTTTAGTGATGGTGAGAACATCCATCAAGAAAGTAGAGGCCTGATCTAGACTGTCAGTGTGGTCCCACCACCCTTAGACCCCTCTGAAGGGCCACAACTCTTCATGTGTTGGTGAAGGGACACCTACCCTTGGTCCCATGGGTCCCTGGTCTCCCGGTGAACCAGGTTCCCCCTGTAACAAGAAGAACATGCTGTTAGCAAAGTCTGTCCCTTCACTTGCCCAAACTCCAGGAACTGTTGTTTTCTGCTAGTCCTCTGAAGCAGTCTGGGACTAGACTTCTCAGTTTTAAAATGCTCCTTTTCAGCTAAGTTTTGTACATGCAGGAACAAATCTGCAGGTGCTGAACCCGGAGCGGGGTTGTGCAGAAGCACGCTGTACCTTTTCCCCCCGTGACCCTGCAGCACCAGGCCGGCCAATGTCACCAGCTTCTCCCTGAAGAGAGAGAGAAAGGGAAAGGGAAGGGTTAGTATTGTGTGGAGGGGCTGTGACTCCATTGATGGCTTTGCATTTCCAGGAGGAAGAACTGCACCAGCCAAGTGCCCCTGCCTGAGGTAACCCAAATCTCCTGCTGTGCGTTCACACCAGGTGCCCTGCTCTTCTACCCGGTGCGGACAGCATACTCAGCATGAAGGAAAGCACCCAGTTCAGACCCAAAGTAAGTGCACAGGAGGGATGTTCCAAGAGTTCTTGGTGTCCTTTGCCAAGACGCAGGATTTTACTGCTGCTGCTCCTTGGAGAGGTAGCAGAGGAAGGGGAGAGGAGATTTGGACAGCCTCTGTCCTGCCTCCCATGCCCACCCTGCCTGGGGTAGCACAGGGAATAGAGGCTGTCGTTGATTCTGAGTGACTGGTTTCTCACAGAGCCTAGAGGAGAGGTATTTGAGCACAAGGAGTGTGTTTTCCTCACTGAAACAGAGTTCACTAATTCTCTCACATTCACCATTTAAAATAACAAAACTAAAACATGCTGAAAAACCAGATATCCCTTCAGCAGGTAATCAGAGGTGGGCACAGATGAATGCAACCTTTGCCCCTTCCTGCACCCCTCATGCTGGGCAGAATCCCTCACAGCACACAACTCACTGGAGGAAAAAAACCACTCACCTTTGGTCCGGGGGGCCCAGGCAGACCTGGAGGGCCAGGTTCTCCTTTACCTCCTGCCAGGGCGTTCTCAGCATTTCCCTTCTCTCCCTGTTTGCAAGGACAAGCCATGCATCACAGTTCAGTCTTTCCATCTCTGTAATTTCACTTGCCAAACGGTTGGCTTAGAGACCCAGGACCCAAGACAAGGTCCATCAGCTGTCTTTTTGATAGCCCAGAAACCTCACTGCTCCAGAGCCACCAGCTGCCCCAGAACCAGGCTAGTATAGTCTTACCTGGGGACTCCACCTGTGCCAGCAGTCACAGCTATTGCCATCCCTCTGGCTGCAGTGCTGCTGCTCAGCCCTTATTCCGCAGGGCCATATAAAGCTGCTTGTAGACAGACCCCATCCCCCAGGTTCCAGTTGGAACACGACTGTTTTCTTCTACTGTTGAAACTGAGCTGACAAAACCACCTGATGATGGCTTTTTTTTGGTATGTCTCCCTCTGGAGCTGAAGTCATCAGCCAGATAGTCAGCCCTGCACACCACATGCTCTGCACAGAGCAGATACAAGGGCAGTGACAGAAAAGGTTTGCTTGCACTGAGTTGCCATTACACATTCATCCTTTCCTGAAATGACCATTGTCATGCAGTGCTCTGTCCCTCTTCCCAAAGGAAAAGCGTGACCCCATCACATTCCTGGCTGGGGTTTCTTACACTGAGGTCCAGCTGAGCTCTGCAGAACACGCTGCTATATACTGCTACAGTGACCCAGGAGTGCATGAGCTGTACACAGCTGGCACAGGATGGAGGAAGGAAAGGGGGTGAGAGTGGCCCCCCAGAAAATCAGAGAAGATACAAACCTTTGTGCCAGGGAGTCCAGGAAGCCCAGGGTCACCAGCTCGACCCTTCTCACCCTGTTGGCAAAACAGACAAGGTCAAGCTGACTCCGCAGGCTCTCTGTCCTAGAGGAGAAGCCAAAGGAGGAGCTGCTCCTGCTTTCAAACCATCTTTTCCTTCCCAAGGGGATTTTATTTTAGGCATAGACAAGGCATCCTCCAGCAGCACCTGCTCAGGCCAGTGAACATTTTCTCCTGTCCTTTTAACTATCTCTGCACATCATTGCCTTTTCTATCCAAAGGAAGCCGAGTGGAAAAGGGATCGAGCATTCCCCCTGTGCATCTTCCTTATCTATCTGGTCTGCTAAACCCTTTTCCCATCAGTCCTTCAGCACAGGCTCTCCCCATTCCATATACCCAGAGAACTTGTTGCCCAGGGCAAAATTTATTTGGAGTGCAGGACTTTCTCCATGCCCTGATAGAATTCATCTCCTTTCACAGAAACTGTCCATGGCTTGAGTCCATCCCAGCTTTCACGCCTCCTCATTACACTGCTTTGCTTTGGCAAAGATCTTAAAACCAACATTCCCACATCAATCCCAGGGGTCATTTCCTGCTCCTGTTCCCTACCTCCAAACCCCAGTCTCATCACATTCTTAAACAAAGCAGTGCAGTGTCTCAGTTAGCAGCCAAGCTCTGTGACACATACTGGTCATGAAAAGCAGTGAAAACAGGAACGGCAAAGACAGAAGATGGTGGTGTAAGACGATGCCTGCAGAGCCAGGCCTTCAGGCTGAGCTGTGCGAGGCACCATGGAGGATGCCACAGTGAGCAGTGGAAGGCATCCAGCATTCACTCGGTGAAGTGACTTTGCTTAGTTCACCATGACATCTGTATCATCTTTTGAATACTGGAGCTCAATTAGTGGTCTGTATGTTGAGGTTAAGTTCTATTCAGCCCATTCCATCCAGCTGCTAAACCCATGATTTCCAGCGACAGTGTCCTGTTTGGGGGTCTGCGTTTTGCCAGGACAGGGAGTGATATCAGAGGTTTCTGTTACCATAAAGAGATGTTTCAAGTGCATCATCAGAAAGAGGTGTGTTCTTACCTGCAATCCTCACATCTCCAAGACTTAACAACTTGTACAGGTTACAAAGAACAATTCAAAACCTCTTTCCCCCAGCAGCTGCCTAGCTCCCTCCACAACAGCAGCACACCGGATCAGCCAGTCTAGCAGAGAGTTCCTCTTGATGCCATGCTGCTGCCAGCACAGAGCTCATCAGAGCTCAGGGACACACATCTGACATGCAGGGGGCTTGCATTAATGCTCCAGGAACAGACATGCACTGGTGGCCCCATGAAAAATAATTAACTAGCAGCAATCTTTTTTTTTTTTT
>NW_010129477.1:38065-99711 GCF_000699245.1 Pterocles gutturalis | reverse complement strand
TTTTTTTGCAATTCTAGAGTGCAGTGACCCCTTTCTCTAAGGTAATTTAGCCTTCAGCCACCTGTAGTGACCCCAGCCAGCTTTCCTCTCCTGCCAGAGCATGCACATCGCTGCCGTAAATTAATGCTTCTGCCTCTGGAAAGAAGGAAAACATCTGAAGGAACTCATGCCCAACTAAAAGGTTTGGCCTTTGGGGTTTTTGTAAGGATATAATCTCTAATCCTGTCCCAGGCCTCTGTGAATCCCTGATTCTGCCTTGCTCTGCTTTTGGTATCCTGCTCTTCATTCAAGGCCTAGTTTCCAATACACATGCCCATAAGGGCTACTGAAGACATCCTGTGCTGCCTGAACAATGGTGTAAAGAAGCAGATTTCTTGACATGGGAGGTCAGATTACTGAATCCCTGTTTAGGGTGTTATTTCTGGAGTCAAAGATGCAGCATTGTCCTTAATTATTCCCAGGACAAAACTATATCCCAGGCATCTCATACTTCCCTGCCTGCCCCCAGCCCCTACCTCCTGCAAGCAGGAACATGCAAACACACTTCACCAAGGGGGCAAGAGCCAGAAAAGGACACATAATCCCCTGCAAGCACAACAACGCAACACAAAGCAGGCTCCCGCTCGCAGGGGACACAGTGCAGCGCTGCCAGGACACCAAGCCCAAACACGCAATGTCCTACCCGCTGCCCCCTCTTCCCTGGCAAACCTGGGGGGCCCATCCTCCCTGGAACTCCAGGATCTCCCTTTGTGGGGAAGAAAAGAGACAGAGGATGTGTCTGTTATATGGCCATCACATGCTGTAACATAACCCAGTGAGCCTCAAACAAGAGGACCCAGCTGCTCAGAAACGAAGCTTGGTGATGGACACTGAGGAGGTATTTTTGTACCGTGCCTGCCACAGGAACTCAAACCAGGTCACACTGCATGGAGACAGGGGACACTGTGCAGGGCAGTTTGTATGGTGCATGATGGAAGAACAGGCCCCTGCAGTAACATCAGAAGACTTCTGGTGAACACAGAAGTACTGGAGGCAGAAGGGGACGAGGGAACATACTTGCTAAGTGAAGTGTGCTGTGCGTATTTGGTGGAATAAGGAGGAAGGCAGCTGGAGGGTGTCCCCATAATCACAGACATGAGCAGGAGAGAGGGAATCTGTTAGCAGTAGGGTCCCTCTCTCACTTGGCATCGTGGTATGTCACTACCATTTTACTTACACTGACAGGAGCCATTAGGGCCTGGATTTGGGCACTAGGACGTACAGAGCCATTCCTCAGCTCCTCTGAGAGGGGAAAAAAAATACACAAACAAACCAGAAGTGCAGGCTCAGAGCAAAGCCCTCTGAGAGTACCTTTTCTCCTGGAGTCCCGGGCTCACCCTGGTGAGGAAGAGACAGAAAAATAAAGTTAAAAACGAGGAGGAGAGAGTTCAAAACCTCCTAGAGCTGTCAGAGTGGAGAAAAGAACATTCATCAATGGAGGCCTTGGGCTTGTAAATAAGGGCATGAGGATGATTTAAATGTGTATTAGTATTTGTGCCTGGAGCTTGTTTTATCTTCATTAGCCAGCTCCTAGGCTGCTCTAAGGAACCAGCAGGCCTCAAACAAGTGGCTTTTATAAAACTGAGTAACCACCTTGCTGCATTTCAGAAGAAGGTTTACCAGAGACAAGAGAGCAACATAATACAAGATTCCTCTGCTGACATTAAGGAATTTGCCTACTCCTACCTCTGTGCATGCAGGAGCGGAACAAGTCTGTGGTTGCAGCTGGGGTTGGGGACAGGCTATGTTGATATGGAATCAATGTAGCATCAAGGAGGAAAACCCTCCCCACCAGCCCTGGAGATAACTTATTTCTTTCTGTCTTTTTTTCACAGCAGCTGGAGGGATACAGGACAACAGTTTGCTGTTTCATTGTTCATCTTGGATGCCCGGGGTAACTTGTAGCCCCCTAAACCTGGCTCTTTGCTCTGTTGCCATCTGGACAGTGCAGTGGAGTACCACGAGTTCCCCAGCCTCTCTGCCCAGAGAGGTGTGGAGGAGCAGGGTGCTGCTGAGGATCGGTCTAGTATCTCCGCCAAAAGCAACAGCAGTTCTGATATTCCCCTTTAGTGGGAGCTGTCCGACCATTTTCCCATGCCTTGTGCTCGCCTAACTCCAGACCTCGCGCGTCCTACTTAAGCCGTTGCACTGTGGTGTAAAACTGACCTTCATCCCTGCGGTGGCCATCCCAGGAGCGCCCTAGCAGAGAGAGGAAAGACAAGAACACCTTGTTTGAAATGCACCGGACACAAACTTTTAAAAACAAAACAGTATCAGCCACGTGAAACTAAAAAGACAAAATCCACATCTTTTCCTTTCCAAAACTCAGAAGTAATGCTGTAACGCCACACAGCACACATCCTCCTTCCCTGTGCAGGTCGTTCACCTAAGGCAATGGCTCTGCTTTCCAGAAAGTTGCTCCAAAGGCAGGTGTCATGAGCACAACCCAGACAAGACAACCAGATTTCCACCCCCTCAGTTTGAGTCCTGCAAGTGAAGCAAAGGCCAACAAGCAGAACAGTGTCAAATAACTGAGGAATGCAAAGACAGACTGAGGACCAAACACCCAGTTCAGCACTTGATGCCAGATACATCAGCTCAAGCATCCCAAGAAAGGCCAGCTTGTACCCCAAAGCCTTGGTCTTGCTATTTCCCCTCATTCTGTTTTTATCACAGAAGACAAACCCTCCAGTAAAATGTTTTCAGGAGAGCTCTGAAGCCAGCCACCTTAGGGAGAAAAAAAAAAGACTTCTGAGCACTGCAATTCAGGCGTCATTCTGCAGCACTGAGCAAGCCGCCACCATGAGACCGCAGAGTCCAGCCTGCCCCTGCAATCCAAAACAGGTGCTTTGACATCCCTGGAGGCAGCTGCTTCTGCAGGGACAGTCACATTTCCCTCGACAGCACTGATGCAAGGAGCAGGTCTTCCCTATCAACCTTTTGCTCTGAAATCTCTGTGTGCCTTGTGTTAGTATTAGTTAGGTCCTGGTGAAAAGGTCTAGTTACAAAAGTAAATATGAGGGTCTAAGGAGAGGGGAGAAGGTAAAGTAGTGTTAGAAGGTGGAAATTAGAGGGGTTGGGAAGTAGCACATGAAGCAGAGAGGAGGAGTGGGAGACAAGTTCAAAATGAAAAGAGCTTGGAAAAGTTCAAACAAGGAGGAGTGGGGAGCCAGAGAGCAGCAGGATCATACCTCTCAGCTTTCTGAAACAGAAATCAGGGACAAAGCTAAAAAACACAAGGACAGAAGATGGAGATCAGGGATTCTATGCAATAAATGGGGATAAAAAGCATTCCAGATCGTCTCAGGGGTCAGTAGGTTTTAGTGAGTACGGGCTACAGTCATGAAAGGGATTACATGCAGCAACTGGCTTGGGTTAGGCTTTCACAGTGCATTTGGGTGCCTGTTCCTCACTCTTTGGCCTTTAAATGGCAGTGAATGCAGATGAGGTTATTTTCTAGTATTTATCCTAGAACTGCAATGCACACGCATGCAGGCTTGCTCACACACTGACCCTGATTCATCACTGCATTAGTCCAGGTTCACACTTGCATATCCCTACACACTGCTGAAGGCTGCGGCCACCACTTGGGACCCCCGATTTACAAAATGCCAATTCCCTAGAAACACCAGCAACTGGCCGCTCTCACTAGCGTAAAGCATTAAGATCCTGATGTTGCAAGACAGCATTGGACTGGGCATGCCATTTGCTCTGTAAAACACTTCTTCCCCCACCATCTCCTTCATAAATTAGGCCCTGTATTTTGCAATTTAGAAGCAGAAAGAATTCAGCTTGAGGATAGTCACTGACTAACAGACACACACACACAAATCCAGGTGATGCTTGCGCATCAGGGACAGTCGAGTGGTACGGGTGAGATCAGGCAGACAAGCGTCACTCCACTGTTTACAAGGTACCTTAGTGCCATGTCTTCCTGGCAGCCCTGGCATGCCTCTCTCTCCCTGGAAGCAGAGCAAGAAACACAGAGAAAGAGAGCAAGAGACACGAGCTGTGAGGAGCGCCCAGGGAAGGGATGATAAGGAAACCTCCTGGGTGAGAAGGGGCACAGCCCATTTCCCCCCCGACTGTTCCCAAGCTAACTGCCCTTGCTGGGGCTGTTTCCCATCAGTGGTATCTCTCAAGCCTGGCATGTGTGCAGCAGGACTGACCCTGCTGGCGTGCTGCAGCAACAATGCTGGGGACAGTTTCTGTATCCCGCTGCCACCTCCCATGCCATGGTATTCAGCATATAGGGAGCCACTCTGCAGTGACTATAGGAGGAACAAACTTATCTGGAGAAACAGTGTTCAAGGGTTGCCTTGTATTGTTAGCCTGAATTTTATCTGGTGGTAATTGGAAAATAAAACATCTTCAGACAACCTCCATACCACTGCTATGTTGTTCTGGGTGTTTAGTCTTTGCTTGGAAGGACTACTCAGCAAAGATACATGTATATGCTTATTTTAAAATCACTTTTTGTAATTGTGGCACCCTGTGAACTGTATTTTGTAAAATATTGTCTAATACCATAACGTATGTGACCTAGGCCATGTGGGCACCTCCTGCCCTACACAGGATACTTAAACATGGTATTTTCAGCTGTAAGAAAAATAATAATTATGAATGCTTTGTACTGGAGAAGTGGGGACCACTCTCAGTCCCTCCTTCCTAACTGTGCTCCCTCTTTTTATTCTTAAATGAGACCAAGAAGAGAAGGGCAACACTTTCTGCCAGGAGGCACCCACACTGCTTGCAGAGGTTGCCTCACAGAGCACCCCTGCATGTGAAAGCAATTCCCCAGCCCACAGACTTTCCTGAAAGAAACTGCCTGCCTGAAAAGCTGTTCAATTATTTAGCTCTGCAAAAGCAAAGCCACTTCAGTGAGGGGGACCAAGGTAGCCCCTTACAGGGCGCAAGTTACAGAGCAATCACCCTAGCCTGTGTTTTCTGCTGATGGCCTCAGCTCACCTGCACAGCCCCCACGGGCATCGGCAGGATCACACAGGCACTGGAGCTAATTAAAGAGCAGGAGCAACATACACAACGCTGCACCATTTAATAGCAAAAGGAAGCCCCAGAGCCAAAGCCAGAGACTAAGCAGGAAAACCAGCTCTCCAGAACACCTTTAAGCCTTTAGGGATTTGAAAGCCACTGTAATACAGCAAGTACCCACTGGGTTGATCACTTTGTATCCAGGAAGGCAGTCAGCAGCATCCCCCAGCTCTTTGATTTAGGAAATACCTCTGTACTCCACCAGTCTCTCTGGAAGAGTTAGACTACCCTTCTCCCCTCCAACACAGACAAAACCCTCACACTCTCTTCCTTTACACCTGGTACAAGCAGCTTTATACCCCCTGGGTGCCAGTCATGACAGAGCATGCCCAGTGCTGATCAGCTCGTTAGCAGAACAGGCTATGGGCTGCTATTTAAAACACTGACCCTTCCTTTTTTTGCTCCTTGCTGTGAAAGTCAGATTATGAGGGCATTATTGAGCAAGGCTGTAGGCAATTTCTTTCTTGCTCCTTCCTCAAAGCACAAAAAAAAAAAAAAAAAGCCTCATCCTAAAGACATTTCAAATAAAAAAAAAAAAGAAAGAAAATGTTAGTAAATCTGAATGAGATAACTAGGCTGGGGGGCAGCGAGTCAAAGGCTTATTCAAATGACCCAGGTGATCACACTTACTGGTTGTCTAATAACCTTAATGGGACACAGCACGGTAGGACTCGATATGATCAAAGTACAAACAGTGGCCACAGAATAAAATAGCTAAGAGAATCTATGTTGTGGGGCATCTGTCACTGGGTGGGGAGAGGTTATTAAATGAACAATGTGATGTCTGGCTGCTGATGTGGGGTATCTCTGCACTTCCATTTCAATTCCTCCGAGCAAAGAAAAAAGAAAGTTGAGAGAAAAGTGCTGCTGACAATAACAAAAGTGTGTGTGTGTGAAAGAAGGGGCTGCTTTGGGACTGGGGAGGAGGCCCTTTGGAGCTGTGATTTAGTACCAAAGAAAGCACAGCGGGTTTCTTCTCCACTCTTTATGAAGTGGGATGAATAAGGGCCCAAGTAGTAAGAGCACGTCTCCAGGGTTGCCATGACCCATTGCTCTCTAACACAGAACACGGAAGGCTCTCTTGCTTGTGGATGACCCTGAGATGTCACTGGAAGACTTGGAGATGTCCCCTTTGCTAGAGCCCAAGTCAAGGGCTGATCAGTCCGTGTACGTGGGTGCAAGCAGAGCAAGTGTCTGCTGGCAGTGAAATGTGCGAGCATAAGCAGAGGCGGAATGCAGCCTCCCCTTCCAGCCTTTTCTCCCTCCTAGGCCACGCTCCAACTGCAGTCATCCAGTTCAGCTTAACAGGAGAGCACCTGGCTGCTGCGACAGCAATAAGCTCCTGGCTCCCAAAGCACATCAGTTCTGGGTGCAATTCTGCTTTTATTTACACAGGCACAAACCAGAAGCGATTCCTTTGTGCTTGATGGAATTACACTGAAGATGGACACGGGGGAACCTCTGGACTTTACATGCACTGCAGGATTTATAAGGGGGCATTGTTTTATTGTAGGAAGACAATCGCTGCTGTTCTGTTCAGCTACTAACCCAGAGCCTGCATTCCTAAAGAACATGTCTTTAAACTTGATGTAACACATCCATGTTAAGTTCTGAAGGGGCCTTTTCTCCCTTCAAATAGTAATTAATCCAGATGGAAAAAATATAGGAAGTGTATGTGCTGCACAATAAATGAGATGCATGCCACATACTAAATACTTGAAATGTATGTGTCGCTATTAATGCCTTTCAAAACATTGGAGGACCAGTCTTTTCTCATGATGTTTAAGATGTATGGCATGACATGGTATGCTCTGACTGTCATGAACACTTGCCAATGTTGTAATGTTTTAAGCACAGTCTACGTTGAGTAATATACTTTAAATATATGGGTACAGTAAATTTCAGTCAAATTGATAACATCTGGGCACAGGCCATATGAGCCTGTAAAAAGTGTCCAGAAACAGACAGAAAAGCCTGGTGCCAAACCTCAGCCTGAGTTGCAGAGTTTGAGTGGATCTGATGCGTCAGCTAACCAGATTTTATGAGGAAACCCCAGCCCAGCCCATCAAAAGCAGAGATGTAACAAATTATTAGCGAGCTTCATAGTCAGAGAAATGCCTTTGGTAAGAATCGAATTCCACCAAATGGATAAAGGCTGCTTTTATTGCCTGAGCTCGGAGTCTCTGCCTGTGGTTAATCAGAGCACAGATGTGTACCCCACAGAGCTGCCTCAGACCAAACTTCCTCTTACAACCCATCAGCCCAAGGAGCAGCATCTCCCAGATGATCGACCATGGTAGAAAACCATATTTCTCATGCCTACCTTGATGCCAGATTCCCCTTTTTCACCCTGCCCGGTGAAGAACAGAGAGGGAGGAAACAGAGAGAGGGACAGTGACTACAAAGAGAAATTGAGCAAGCGACACAGTCATAAGTGCAAGGGCCAAAGAAAAAGTAGCTGAAGTAGGGAGCGTGTGATAAATGCAACCCCCAGGCCTCCAGAGAGAACTGGCTCCTAATAATAACACGGTACCAGCCTGGACACTGGCCACAGCCCATCCCTCGCTGGGAATGCCAGGCTGTTTACTTCGCTGGAGTGGATGCTGGAGGTCACCCATACTAATGCTTTCCTACATGTTTTGGGTATAGACAAACCATTTCAGGGACCAGAGTATCCTTACTCTCCCAGTGTTACTGCAAAAGCCTCTGAAGCGTGGGTCAGTTTTATTCTTTGATGAGGGCCTGTGCAGGGCTGCACCTGGTTCAGGACAGAAGGGTGTCTCTCTGGCCAAAAACTGCCCAGGCCCTTTACACAGGAACGAGTTTTTCTGTGTAGGTGGCTCATACCAGGCTCCAGGGAACTGCCTCCAAACCCTGGCCCTCCCCATTCCTCTAGTGTGTCTCTAGGCTTGCGTGCCACCTGTCTGCCCTTGGGAGATAGCCCCGCTGAGTCCGAATTTAAGGGTTACCTTGGGGCCAGTAGCTCCAGGGAGGCCAGGTGCACCAGGCAGGCCTGACTCGCCTGCCTCACCCTGAGGAAGAGAAGAAAGAAATCAGAGGAAGAAGCAAATGCAGTGAGCAGGAAGAAAAGGAGCCTGCAGGAGAGGGATGTCCCGCACAGAGGTGCCCACCACACACCAACCTACCGTCCAGGTCTCTCTGGGAGAGGAGAACCATTCTGCATCAAGAAAAATATTCAGGGTGTGATGTACGGATTGAAGGGAGTGGTCCCATCATCCTGTGTCATATCAGAGCTAACTGAGAGCCCAGAGAGGTTGTGGAGTCTCCTTCTCTGGAGACATTCAAAGCCCGCCTGGATGCGTTCCTGTGTGATCTGATCTAGGTGTTCCTGCTCCGGCAGGGGGATTGGACTAGATGATCTTTCGAGGTCCCTTCCAATCTCTAACATTCTGTGATTCTGTGATTCTGTAACATCTTTGCTCAATTCTTTGCCCTCTTTTCCCTTTCCCCTGACCCACTCACCAGGGAGGATCCTCTCCCCTACTTTCATCCGTTCCTTCCACCTTTCCCAGAGAAAGGTCACAACCTCAAACTCATTCCTCCGAGATCAGTGCAGGCTCTTTGCTTGGTAAGTTAGCCAGATGGGTTGTATCATGTAAGAGGAGCTCATAGGAGAGACCCTCGCTGCAAGGTCATTGCAGGGACCCCCCTCCCCGTTCCTGTGTGCTGAGAGCTGCCCGCCCAGCACACACAGAACTGGATGGGCTCTTAATGGAAAAACCGACAGTTCACTGGAAGACGAGGCAATAAATTGCGTCTGTCTGCAGCAGTGGGCTGTGGTCCGGAGGGGCTATAATTTCCACTTCCTGACATAACAAAAACGTCTCAGTTTATACAGAACTAATTAAAAAGCTCCCAGGTCTTGCCACTTTGCTTGCAGAGCACCCATAAAGCAATGTGGAGATAACATGGGATGCAAGACTCCTGCCTGCTGGGAACGTTTGCCTTCCCCATCTCCAGCTGACATCGCTCTAGCAGGAGCTCTTCGCTCCCTCTCTCCCCTTTGATCTTCCTTTGTGTCTTTCCCCTGTCTCTCTGTTTCTTCATTACATCCTCTGGGCTTGACAACCCCGCCGTTAATTAGCTGTTGCTGCACACCTGCCGGCAATGCCAGCTTCTGCCTTTTAACCTAGAGCAGGATCACCTTTTTCCTGGTTTACTCCAGAGAGCAGTACATAACCAGGGATTTGGGCCCTTCCAGCCTCCTGTTCAGGCCTGGACACACAAGAGGTATATTTCAGCCTGGAAGCAGGTGTAGAGAGGCACACAGATTGGGGAGACGTCTGTATCACAGCACCTGGAGAGTTAAAGATATCTCTGGGCCCAGCCTCTCCTTACACAGGTGACAGCAGGGGAGCTGTGGGCCTGTCGGACCCCCATGTCCAGAGGAATCCACAGATTTGCAGCCGTGATCCGGCAAGGCATCAGTGCAGCTTAATTCATTTAACAATACTGGAGCTCCCCTTCTTACCTTTCTGCCAGGGTATCCCTGAATCCCAGGGTCTCCCTGCAAAACGCAAAAAAAGAAAAAAAGAAAGTGAGGCTTGGCCTGAGCAGGACAAATCCCTGTCCTTTTCCCTGGGGAGGTGCCGGGTGGAAGGGCACTCCGTGGGGAAAATTCACCTTCTGCTCAGCATGACTCCACTGACCCTTCAGACCCATGGGTCACTGTTACCTGCACTGGACTGAGCCCTGGCAGGAAAGGCACAATAAGAGCTGGCAGCTGGATAACTCCTGCCAGCTCTGTGCCACAGCTCTAGGGTTCCTATCTCCTCATTCTGGCTATACACCTCAAATAAAAACAAATGAGGGTGGGTGGCTGCAGCTGAAAAACAACAACAACACCCCCGCTGCCCCCTCCCATCGCACTTTGGCAAGTGAGTAAATGGGAAGCTGTGGCGGAGTTAACAATAGCATTGCAAAATCAGTTCCTGAAGCGCTGGTAAATGCTTTGAGAGTGGAAGAGGCCAATAAAGCTGTGTGTGGCAAAGAATTTTGCAAGAGGGGCTGATGAGGCGGGCCTTGCTCAGTCAAGATGCGACTCAGACATGTTGCCCAGACAAAACCCATGAGTCAGCACACAGGCCGGGCCCCAAAGGCAATGCTGAGCTCAGTCAGAAATCTTTCTCAGCTATTTGATGTAACCTCCTTTCCCCCTCCTCCACCCATTAAAATGCACACGTCTGCCCTTGCCAGGAGTGTCCACCTCTGTTTATCACCTTGCTACCTCTAAGTGAGGTTGGATGTCTCACCTTTGGTCCAGGAGGCCCAGGTAAGCCCTGTAGATAAAACCAAAACAGACACTGGAGTTGGCAAATGTAGACAACATTACGTGGACTGCGGAGTGATGAGATGCTGGCTGCTTTGGTTTGAACCGCCCCTTTGCAGACATGAGTGGCACTAGTAAGGTCAGACATCCCCGGATCTATTATGTGTGGAGAGCCGCTTCTGCCTCAAGGGACAAGACTTGCTTGTCCTGCTAGCAGGACTTGAAAACTCTTGGAGATGGAAACTCCTTTCACATTGCCATCACTGCAGGGCCAGTATGCCATGTTTATCCCCGTAGCTCCCAGGAATGGAGCTGGTTTCTGGTACCCACCTTTCCATCTCTGCCAGGCTTCCCAGGTTCTCCCACTCTACCCTGTTGTAAAAGAGAGGCACATCAACATGATTTTCTGCCCTGTCCCCTGCCAGTTAGCAATGGTATTATTTGAAATGATGCTTCTGGTTTTGCCCTCCTTGGCTACTTGCTACCAGCCTGAGAACAGGACGGGGACAGGACTTCAAAGGGGTTACAGGGATTCTTATCAGTCCGGTTTCTGCTGTGAGGAGGACAATTATACCCTACATGTTACCTCCTCCTCATGGCCATCTGCGAGGGCTGAGGAGAAGGAAATGGGCCTGGTGTCACCCACTCATGGGGGTGACATGTCCAGATAGTAACAGTGCAGGGTGCACACCTCTGCCTTCCCTCCTGCTACCCCTCCTTCCTGGGAACTTCTTCCTCCCCACACATCCGCATCCCCTGCAAATCTCCTGTCTGTGGCTATCTTGGCTTCAGAAGAGGCAACAAAGTACAGAGGAAAATATCTGTGCCCTCAAGAAAGAGGAAGCAGAAAGGCTTTTTTGTAACTGGACTTACAGGTGGCCCAACTGGCCCTGGCTGTCCTGGGGTTCCTTGGGGTCCAGCTGGTCCCATGGGCCCTGGTGGGCCAGGGGGCCCTGGAGGACCTTGGATTCCTGCTTGTCCTTGTTCACCCTGTGGTTTGTTAAAACAAGGGGTTATCAGCAGGCAGAGAAAATCCTTCACACCACCACCCCAAGGGCCCAAGGCAGGTCAGCCCGGCTGAAACAGAAGAGGTAGAAGCAGGTTAGTGCCAGGAGAGGTTTCCAAGAGTGAGGGAGAGCCCTGCTGAGAACAGGCAGCAGGAGCCAGCACCCTATGGTTTGCAAAGACATCTGAGGCCACCTTGTCAGAGCTCTCTTTGAAAGAGATCTGCAGGTGACTGAGCAGTCCAAAGAGATCTTTGTCTTTGTGAGCCAGTCAAGTACAATATATATGTCAAGGACCAACATCTCTTGAGCTTCTCAGGAGGTTTTCCAAAGCACCTGACAGTCAGCAAAGCCTCCCGTGACCACACTGGCGCTTCCAGGCAGAGCCACAGTGTCTTACCTCAGCCCATTTTTTATCCTGTGCTATATTTGTTGGACAATACTCCCTCTGTTTTGCCAAAGACAAAAAGTGGAAATGCCACAAAACCAAAATAAAATAACAGGATCATCATGGCATTTCTGGAGCCCACCCAAAACAGGCCTATGGATGCCAAGCAGAGCCTGTTTTTGTAAGATTTAACAAGCCAGTGCGTGCGGAACCACCTGCCATTTTAAGCTCTCAGAAATGAAGCTGTTTCAAGCTGGTTCCTCCCCAGGCCCCTCAGTAGCCATTCGGCGGCTGTGGCTCATGCCTCAGCAATGTAATCTGGCCCAAAGGAGCTGGACTTGGGACCAAGCAGCGCTGAGGAGACTGTGGGTTGGAAGCGCCACGTTTGAATACCAGACTGCTGATCTATAATTGATGAATCCTGTGAACTCCTAAGGCGCTGTGGTACCCACGCTAAGCTGTTAGTCTTATGGGCTCCCCCTGTCCCATTCCCTCTCCCCTAGATAAAATATCATTATATCCTACTGCCAGCGACCCAATTTAAATTTGAAAAACTCTTCTTGGTGGATCCACAGGAACCTCAAAATCAAACATGGTTGTTTCTTGATTATAAGTGTGCAGTTGGGTCTCTCCTGTGTTTATCCTCTCTACAGCCCTATGAACTGCTGATGAGTAAAACTAAATCTGCTCTCACACACTCGTGTTCAGGAGAACACACAAAATCTGTCCCCTGCATGTCTTCCTACCAACAGTGCAGTTCATCCTGGCTGCCTTTAGTAAAACATGCAGATATGGGGATGTCTGCTTTATTTAGAATGACAAATGAAAGCTGCAAATTTCATCCCTTCTGCCATGAGCTCTATTTAAAAGAAAATTTCCAGCTCACGGGCCAGGATCACGGGAAGCTCAGTCATGTGTGGAGCAACAGCCCTTCTCCTCAAGAGAGCCACTGCCTATGCCGCCCAACCCACCACCCACGCTAGGAAGGTTGCTGGGCCAGGCAGGGAAGGTGCCCTCTCTTTTCATCATTTGTAAGTGGATCCTGGCTCTCACCCTGTGGCTCATGCGAGGGGACACAGGATCCTTCATGAGCTTCCCTGTCCTCCATGATCAGTGCTATTCCAACAGTCCTGAAAATAGTCTCATAACTTTTAAATTTGGGGGGGGAATGAGGATCCAAAAAAGACAAGAGGTTTGGAGGACACTGGAGCATATTTATAGATTTCCTCTTGCCCTGACCTCTCAGCCCAGCTTCAGAGACTTTCCTCCCATTGCATCTCACAGCACCCCACCATGGGTGCATGAAAGGGGGCTTTGCCTGTCTCCCTTTGGCTCTCCCTCCTCTATTCCCACCTCAGCTGCTCTCTGTCAGCCCAGTCTGTGCTCCAGGTTTAGGGCACTAAAATGAAGCACGGTGCTAGGAAGGTGTTCTGGCACCCTGGCAGGGGACAGGGAGAGCAGAAGCTGTGAACCAGGGTGGGGAGTGGCTGGAAGGAGCTCACACAAACCCCAGTTCACATGGCCTTCGCTTTGCTGCCTTGGACAGAGCGTGCTTTGTCTAAGTGAGTTCCTGTCCGTGCAGATCCCTAAAACACACAAATCGTTATTAACCATGTCACTATGTTCTTATTAATGCATTCAGCACAAAAAGACCCTCACAGATCTAACCAGACAGTAAGTGGATACAGTAAGTTGGAGATCAGGTGTCATTTTCGTCAGATGTCATTCTGTATTTTTAACCATGAACTGGAGCTATTTTTCAGTTCATTTAAACACCAGTTAGCCATCCTAATTGTACCTCAGCAGCGCAAGGCTTGTTCAGCCTCTTAACACAGGTCTCCGCTCAGCCCGTGTCCCTGCAAAGTGCTCTTGCTGATGTGCTCAGAGGCAGCAGCAGGATTTTCCTCTCTCAGGCACTGGTGCTAGCATTTCTTTTGCAGCCTCACATTTTTTCTTAGCATTCATATGTTGGGCTCCTGGAATTGCTTGGTGCTGCCAGATCTGTAGGAGTGGATTACACCTCGTTGCACTTCGTGAATGAATGCCAGCAACGGCAAAACGGATCACAGCAAAATTCTCAGTGAAGTTAGCCTCTGGGGACAGAGGGAATTTGCAGTCCTGGCTGACGACAGGACACAGGGCAGCTATTCAAGTTTCCCACTTCATCCTGGACACAAACTTCAGCTTTCAAAGCCTTCCCAAGAGGTCACTTTTTGGCCTTGCTCTTCTGACTGTCACTTTAAAAGGCAACGAGTGCAAGCTGGTAGGGCTTTGTGTGCTGCAAATGCTGAATCGATAGAAACCGAACTGAGACCAGATGCTCAAGTGATAAGGTCAGGATTTCGCCAGCACTGGGCAAGGACCAGGCACCTCGTGGTAAAGGCCTGTGCTGCAGACTGGAGTTCCCTGCTGACATCTGACTGTCTAGACAGGCAGCAGGGTGACAAAACCCAGAGACTTAATAGAGGGTGTCCAGCACACTTCAGCGGGTTAACTACAGTGGTTTGTCCACACGGGAAAGTTAATCCCGATTGATGGAACGAGGGAGCTTAAAGTGGGCTCATTAAAAGCCACATGAACTCTGACTATGGACACTTACTCACTAGTCATACATCCATAATTCATTATATTAATTTGTTCCCAAGATAAACTAAAGTAAACATGAATTATGGCCCTGGAAACCAAAATAAATGTGTTTACACAAAGATTTCATGCAATTTAATGAAACCATTATAAGAGCTTATTTAAACACATTTTCCCAAGTGTCTCTGACTAGACTTAGCCCTTGGAAGAAGCATTTGTCTATTGATTCATCCCAGTTAAATTTCACAGACATTAGCTGCATTTCAGCAAGAGGTTTCTAACCTCTTCTGGAGATGGAATATGCAGAAACTGACTCCTTAAGGTAGGAAACTGCTTGTCAACAGTCCCAAGAACCATTTCATGGCCCATTTCTTTCACTTTAAAAAACTGGCTTCACTGCATTTCTTTTTAGCCCCATTATCATATCAAAGATTTCCTCTGCTTCAAAGCTGTGAACCTCTCGGAAACCCCTCCATAGGGGAAGAAAGACAGGTAGCAAGCTGATTAATCGAAAGCGTCAGGGTAGGCTTAGAAGCAGGCAACGAGGAGGAGAAGTCTACCTGGAAAGTGCGTCTCTTTATGACCGGAGGTGGAGCCAGCCGCACTGAATTGAGGAGAGGCAACAGCTGAAGAAGATCAAACCAGAAGGTCGCGGGGCAAAGGAGGCCATTAGGGCACCGAGAGTCAGAGAGCAGCCAGGGGAGAGAACAGAGAAGAGGGGAACAGAGAAATTGCCATGAAAATAAACCCCAATGTGAGAGCTGCGCATGGAGGGCACGTAGCATGGGTACCTGCCGGCAGACTTCTGAGCTCCTCCCTGTCTTGTATTGCTCACAGGGGGACTTGCCACGTGCCAGCCCTGGAAGGTGCAGGGTGACCACTCGCCAACCCAATGTGCCCACCACACAGAGCTTTTACCATTTTCACTACTCATATAAAACTTACCCAGGGGATTTTTGACTCAGCTCCACTGCTCTCCTCAGGCAGTACTCGTTGCAAGACATCCCCCCCACGGGCTCTGCTAAGCTCTCCAGGGACAGGGCTGTTTCTCTTAATTTCTCATCGTCAGATTTGAGGTAATCGTCAAAATACCAATTTTCTCCAAGTTTTCCAAGTATGGTTTTCTATTTCTTTCTATCCTCCCATACAAGAAGCACTGTGTCTCTGGGCCTTGCCCTTCCTCAGCATTTAGAAGGAAGTGGAGAGAGGCTAGCTGGGGTCAGCAGCAGGTGTCATGGCCAGCCAACAGGTCCTGGTGTGCTTCATTTATCTGAGCAGACATAGCCATCATGGCCAAGGGAGAAGACTAAACTATGCTGCCTCTGAGCAGACCATGGGAGCCTGGGCTTTGCATTTCCTTAACAGTAACATCAGCCTCTGACTGCTTATAGCCAGGAATGCTGCCTTAGGGCACAAAGCTGACCCGGACACACAGAAATCAAATGCACTAAAGCTCAGGAGCATTTGTTCATCCTCCTGCTGTATCCAGTTTCCTCTTGCATGCATGCTGCTGTCAGCCTGGCACCCACCATGCTAGTAATGCTCCTCTGGCCTGATCCACTTTCCTGGTCCTATCAGTTTTCCATTGAAGCTGCTCTTGATTTACACAGGGAGAAGAGAAAGAGGCTTTCTGTGCTTGAGGCACAAAAAATGTGCCCCTGCGTGCAACGTGTCCCCATGTGAGCTGTGCATTCAGATCTGAGAGGTGTGCTCTTAGGTCTCCCATCACAGTAACCATATGCATCCAAGCAGTGCACTTTAATTACTTTAAACATCATTCTTCATGTCTACAGCAAAAGAGAGGATCCAGTCCTATTGCAAAGTGAAGCGGCAACCCAATATTGCAGCACTGCTGCCCTCTGATCAGGTGGTCTTTTTCAAGTGCGCTGATCCAGACAGCCACAAGCTATCGCAACGAAAGCAGTCCTGCTGGAAAATCAGTGGGGTTGATTGTACCTGAAGGAAATCCTTCTGTTTCAAAAAGGCAGTGCAGGAGGTCATGTAGCTCAGGAGAGCACTCAGGACTGCACCGACCTTCTCAAGGGGGATGGCGATGTAAATCCCCACACCCCCGTGCGAGGTGTGCCTAGCATCTCTGCACAAGTGACCCAGACCCAGCTGAGCTGGTGGCGCCTGGTTCCTCAAGTGTTGCAGTGTGCCTGAAATATTTTACAGCCTACAGGAGAGCAAAGGAAGGATACTGGAAAGGATAAGGAGGGAAACAGAGGGAAGCAGTCCTGGAAACAGAGGACAGACAAGACCCAGCAATGGATTCAGGAGCAAGTGGGAGAGTTTAGAGAAGAAACCTGAAGTTTCTTCTACCCAGCTCCTGCCCTGCCCTCTCTGTGTCCCAATGGCAAATTTTTTTTCAGAAGGCAGCGTGCAATACAGGATCTGCATCATGGTGCATTAGAACTGGGTCCCTTCAGACCATTACCCACAAACCTTTAGCGTAAGTATCTGGTTAGAGCGCAGGGCTGCAAGGGTGGTACTGAGGTATTCCTGGGGGACAGCGAAGACACAGGACACAAACGGGGTCAGTTAGACACACGGCATTTCTGAGAGCAGACGGAGCATGGCTGGTCCCCCTCTTCCCTGAGTGCCCTTCCCCAGGGAGGCACTTTGGAGCAGCTCAAACGACCAGCTCACACCAAATGGATAGCCCCATGCCTGGGCTTGTCCCTCACAGCAGTGCAGGCCATACAGACTCGTACAGAAAAAAAAATAGGAAACTACAACGTGAGCCAAGGCATACATCCTAACCTTACATTTCCTTCCTAAGAAAACAAAGACGAAACAAAACTGAAACAACATCCCTGGTTTTTCAGGATGCTGGTTTTCATTTCCTCACCCAGAACATCTGACAAAGAACCTTGCCAATCAGTGAAGGAAGAACAAATTGCAATTCAGTCAAATGTGTAGTGTTTTTACAGCAAGACTCATCCTGATTTTCATTTTGGGAGGAAGAGAGAGAACTCCTCTGCTGGCTGATTTGTGCCTGTGACCAGACCCTTCAGGGCAGCCCACCCTTGAGCTGACCTGAGGACAGTCATCCTTCCCATGAGCACATCTCTGCTTTGGAATGACTCACAGGCTTTTTAAAATGTGGAGCATGCTACCTCATGAGACCAAAGTACCTCCATGAGAACCAAGGAAATGTCACCAGGCTTTGCTGGGATGTAAGGCTTCGGACCAGCCCTTTCCCTGCTGTCACATCTCTGCAGCATGTCACCCCAGGGTGCCTACAACCCCACCAAACCAGTGTGCCTTTGCCCTGGGCCCAGGCTCCTCCCAGTGATGCACAGTCTGCATCGCCATTTCCCAGTGTTGCTGCAAGTCCTGACACTGCTTTTCACCTTGAGCACTGAGGACAGTGGGAGCCAAGGGCTGTAACAGGAACCCAGGACACCTCTCAGGTGAACATTGTTGTTAGCTTCTTTTTAGCATAACAATCTAGTGAGTGGGCTCGCCTAGATAAACACAGCTGACCGGCTATTATTGTATGGGGGCTGGCACATACCAACAGCCCCTTCTCCCTCACTGCCAGACGAGCTCTCTGTGGGCCTGTGCCACATAGAACATCCGAGGCCCTGCTCCCTCAGGGCCAGGGACCAGAGCCCAGATAATTGTCCAGAGGCTTGTCAAAAATAAACAGAAAGCCCTTAAGCCTGTCTCCCTGTACACCCAGATTACAAATTCCAGCCACTTCATGTGATGTTGTTCCAACACATTTCCAATGGATTTTCAGCACTCCTGTTGTTTTCAGAGCTGGTTAAACTTTACCCCTGTAATCCCCTCAAACCCTATGATGTACTTTCTTGTCTCTTGGCTGCGGTACACACCAGCCAGGCCAGGATGAAGAGGCAGGTAGGGCAACATCCTGGCTTTTATTAAAAGGATGCTGGCATCAACCCTCCCTCTCCACTTCTTCTTTGAAGGCAAAAAGCCCACCAGGCTGGGGCACCAGCACAGTGACCAGCTGAACAGGGACCAGCCAGAGCACCGTGCCCAGGGTTACTTTCAGACAGGGAGCACAACCCTTCCCCTGGTCTCTATGCAGGGTCGAGACCCGCAAGAGGGAGAATAAAAAGGGAAGAATGATGATAGAGTCTCCTTGAGGTCTGCAAACTCCCCACTACAACCACAGAGGAAGCTGGACAGGGTTGGTGCAGCAGCAGAAGGTGTGAGTAGGTAACCTCTACTCCTCCAGAAACCCCAGGTTTCTTTGGCTTTGGGGGTGAGGACATGGACCTTCCCTGCTCCCACACAGAGTATGGGAGGGTCTCCAGGAAGCAGCAAGGACAACATTTAGCTGGGGGTCAAGCCCCAGTGGGCAGGAACAGACTGGAGAACCAACTTCCCTCCTGGAAAACCTTATCTGCTGCTTTTCTGCAAAACATATCAATCAGCCAAGTGTTGCCCTCGGGGCCCGGATGACGCATCTTGTTAATGAAACGATCTATATTTCCAACAAAAAGCCATTCAGACGAAGGAGGATTAACATGCAGGAAGGCACGGGACAGATGATAATAACGCTAATGACTTACCCTATGCGGGTACTCTGCACACTGACCCTGTGAAAGAAGGGGATTAAAAGGGAAGAGTTTAAACCACAACCAGAGCGGACCAAAATAGACACACAGGGTGAGATCCAGAGGGTGTAAATCATTGCAACTATATTGAACTCAGTGCAGCTTTCCCAATTTGCACCTGACAAGCACTCTGCCTCCTGTCCCCTCTCCCCAGAGCCCTCTGTTCTTGCCATATTTCTCAGACACTTAAAGTCAGAATGAGGAGCACCAAGCCCATCAAGTACCTTCCCTGCTCACTTTCTGAATTTAATTTTAAACACATCTCCCATTAAAATTACCTTTTCTCCTTTTTGTCCTGGAGGTCCCTATAAGAGAAAAGTGACAAAAAAAGCCCTCAGTAAATGGAGGAGTTCAGTACATGCAAGAGGAAAAGGATTAGGAGGAGGTGCAACTGCAAGAGATGGGATACTTACAGGTTGTCCCCTGGGACCTGCCACACCCTTTAAAGAAATACGTTATTGTGAATTATGAGATGGATTCCCATTTACAGTGACAAGAAGACAAAAGCTCTCAGCGTATGGAGTAGGTGGAAACACAGCTTTTAGACACAATTGTGAAGAAAAGTTCCCAAGAGAGATCTGGGTTCCCTTTGTTACTCTGGAGGAGTGCAAATGCACATATGTTCTGGCTGCACTGAGGGGGGCAATTACTAAAGGAGAGGGGGTAAAAATCACCAGGAAAACACACTCTTATTGTTCCCAGGTCCTCAGCTGACAGCACATCTCCTCAGGATCGAACCAGAAGCAACCAGGACTGAAGCCTGAGCTAGGATTGTGCAATAAGGGGATGTCAGCTCACCCCTCCGCCGAGGAACGGGGAGGGGGGATCTTCAACATGTGCTTGCCAGAGGGTTACACTGACACTCAGGCTCAAAAAACAAAATTAGCAGAAGAAAACATTCAGCATTTCAGCGAGCAAAGGTGACTACAGAGCTGCTAGCTTGGCATAGTCATGTTTGGGGATTTCATCATCAGAGATGTTGAGAGGAACAAGATTCCATTTGGGTTTACATCAAGTGTGGCCTAAGTTTATCATTTTGAACCAAAAGCATTTTAGTATGATGCACATATGAAACAGAGCTTCAAGAGGGGAAAGACAGACACTTAATACAACAAATACGCTTTTTTGTTGTTGTTTGATAAGTTGAAAGCTGCCAGATGGGTTTTCAGAAATGTTTCCATCAACTTTTACTTCTGCTATGAGGCCAACCACAAAAAATGTCGGCTCCTAGAGTATATTTAAAGAACATAATTATTAATTGCAAGCAAAACATATCCCATGCGTAACTAGAGAGTTGCTGTTGTGACACGATGAATCTGATAGCCATAATATAAAAATTACAGAGGTGCATCCCAGTACTGCTATTATGAAGTTACAGAATTAGGGACACAGCTAGTACGTTAACTGAACCAAGATCACTACCCTGCCTATCAGCTTGTTTCCAGCTGAGAGGCAACGTCATTTCAAACCAACCCGTCACCCACAGACAAACTTTTTTTTTTTTACCATCTCTCCCTTCTGTCCAGGATGACCCTGCAAAAGAAAGAAAACATGCAGTGAAGAGAAAGAAGCTGTAGGGTCATTTTCAAATGAAGCTGTCGGTTGTCTAAGACAGAGCTGGTGCCCAGAGGACTGGCTCTGTCTGATTCAGGGTGGGAGAGCCTGCTACAACTTTCCCTGCGGCAGCCAGGCTGTTGCACTTGTAAAGTGCAATTTTATAGATTTGCCTAGAAAGGAAGCAGCGGCACTCTGCCTTCCCTGATCTCCTGACACCTGCATCTCCCCCAAAGCATCTGTGGTATCCTCCAGCTTGTCAGCCTTCTGATTTTCTTTTAATCCATGCATGTGCATGACATTGCAAAATAATCCTCTTAAAAACATACTCTGTAACACGCAGGCTGGCAGGACTGTGGGACCTAGCAGGAGGCATGGCAGAAAGCCTGGAGAGAAGCTGTTTGCTTACCGGTTTGCCATCCAAGCCAATAGGGCCCTGAAATAAAAAAAAGGAGAAATGATGAGAAATGCTTTCACCAGGACATCTGTCCATCTGCCCTAGCAAGCACTATGCGTCGCAAGATTGCAAAGGACACAGAGGTGAGGTGATTCTCTCCACTCTCCTGCAGAGCCCTGCTTCCCAATTGCTTCTGGAGGGACTTGCTGACTGTCAGCTCATTTCAGCAGCAACACTGGACACAAGAAGGGAAGGGAAAGGAGGAGGGATTCATGGGCAATTTGAAAAAAAAAAATCCTCAGCATTTCAAATTTTGCAGTGACCTGTAAACTAGTTGAAAATCACCAGTTTTCTCGAGACTTTGATTTTAAAAGGCACCCACCTTGGGGGCAAGAGGAATTTTTGCAAATGATACAATAATAAAAATGTCCCAGGGAAGAGGTGACATACAGCTCAGCAGCATTTTGAAGGTACTGTTTGATGAGAAACAGGCTCTGCAGAGCTCTGTCCCACCCGGCACTTTCTCATGAGCTGGGCTGATTTGTTTTCTGTTCCTCCAAAAGCCAAAGACCACAAAGGGCTGGAGAGATCTGCTTCTCCTCAGCCCAGGGGCAGCTCACAGCCCCCTTTTTCACAAAGAGCAGAGCTGCAGAGCCTGGTCAGAGGTTCAGAGGCTGCCAATTCGTCCTGTTCTCCAGACGTGACAGTCTCCTCCACAGACCTGCTCTGGCACATTGCACGTCCTGGAGCAGCAGCTGAGCTGCCTGTCACGAGCAGGGATGCAGAGGGTGTTTGTGTTTGCCTTAGGGCTTCCTAGTTGTCCAGGATAAATGCATAAGAATAAATAAAAACTGTTTGAGTTCTCCAGCAGCCTCAATGCTTTAGAGAGTGTTGCCAGCAACTGTAGGACTGAAATGAAATTTGCTTTGTGTTCTCCCAGGCTTGTTTTCTGTTCCCTTGCCTGCCTGTAACAGTGTTGGAGAAGAATCCCCCGTCATACTTTTCTGTCCTTTCCTTTTGGTAAGACAAGGGAGTTCAGCCCAGCATGTTGGTTAGCCCCAGCTAACCTGTATGATGCAGGGCCCCCTTTGGATCACAGGCGCTCACTGCTATTGCAATATCACCTAAAGGCTCAATTAAGGTTGGAATTTCACCTTCCTTCGGGTTATTTTTTGTGTTTGGGGGTATTTCTTAGGATGGTTTCCTTTTACTGAAAAGATCTGGCTTCAACTATGTTATTTTAACACTTGGGTTTTTTTTTTTAAATTAATTTCCTTTTGGAGTTGTGTGGTTTGTTTTTTTTCCCCCCCAAGTATCATTTAAAAGAAAAAAAAAAAAAAGAAAAACAAATGAAGAAAAAATTTATTTTTCCAGTGATATCAGATCAGGTCCTTGGTTTCAGACAGAAATGATGAGATACAGCAAGCACTAATGACACTTCCTAGTAATATTGCACACCCGTACCTCATAAATTATCAGTTACGCTTACCGGGAATCCAGGAAAACCTCTTGTTCCAGGCTGTCCCTGGGAAGGATGAAACAGAGACAGCAGTTTAGAGGAACTGAAGTGGATTTCTACTGACCCTAAATCCTCTCTACAGAGTTTTTCGTCCAGCCTCTGCCCATTTATCCTGAGTAACTCTGAAGAGTTACTCAGGTCCCAATTCCCCTCCAAGAGGAAAGCACCCTGGGAAGGAGGGGAAATCTCTCATCCCCACTCCAATTTGTACAGGGCCAAGAAAATGCTGGAGCAGGTCCAGTTTGGACTGCAAGCAGTTTCCTTAAAGTTTCTACATTAATTAAATGGGTGTCCCTAGCCCATACACTAGGCTTTTAGAGTATATTCCAGAGGCTGAGCTAATTTTATGGCAATTCTTGCTGCCATAAACTGGAGGCGTTTAATGCAGGGTGCTGCTCTGTGCAAGACAAACCTTGCAGGTCACTGGTGTGTAAATACAGCCATCCCTCTTCTCCTCCTCCTCCCCTAATCTCATGTCCCAGTGCATTCATTTTCCTCACAAATAATTCTGGAGAAGAGATTTTTTTTTTTCCTTTTCTGTTTTTTTCCTCTGAGAGCTAAGAGAAAAAAGGAGAATTAAGTAGTGTGATGAGAGGAACATAAGCACCAAGTCCTTTCCTCTGCCTCTTTCTGGCTAGCCAGTGCTGGCTACCAGTTTGGGATCAGGTACAGCAAACACTGGCTTGGAATGTGTTTGGCAGCTTCCTCATCACCTACTTAAAAACACGAAAAAAATTAAAATGTCCTGGCTGTTAATTTTTCATAGTTCTTCAGTTTCTGGGACCTGTGATGTCCCAGGTCACAGTTACCCTAGATTTGTGGGTATCCAGTAGGGACACCACTTTACTCAAGGATTTTTCATCCCAATTTCCCAAAAAAATGTATGAGCCAAGTCAGGAAGCAATATGGACCAGACTTCAGCAGATCTGGAGGCACACCCACGTAGATGGAAACAGCAGGATGAGGTAAATCCTGTGCCATGCTCATCCAGTGACCGCTGCGGCATCTTCCCTTCCCTGAAAGCCATGCTACAATGCCAAAACGCCCAGGTTTCTTACGTGTCCTCATGCTCTGTTTTTGGGAAAAATTGCTTCCTTAGGCAATTTGCGATGCCATGATCGGACTGCTTGAGTTCCACAAAGCTTTCCTAGGGAAAAGCTGGGTATAAACAAGGGTTTGCTTCTGAAAAGAATTGCACATGGGTGCATCTCTGCCTTAACCAGAGCAATCCTGTGTGGTGGCAAGGGAGGGGAAGGAAGGGATGGACATGCTGGGCTGTGAGGCTGAGGTTTGCCACAGCGAAGCAATGATAATCCCTTGGGAGAGAGCTCAGAGCCACATTGGAAGGGAAAACCTTCACCTTCAGGTTACATCTCCTCGAGCCTCGCTCTGACTGCAGAGGCTGATGAAGGTTTGCCCCTTCAGAGCACAGGGCTGTATAACCTCTTTGCAGAGTTTGAGGGATGCCCCTACCACAAAATGCCTCATGCTGTGCTGAACAGTTGTATTTTTATACACAGTGCTAGCAGGACCTGATCCCATTTGCACTGTTTTTTTAGTTCTGCAAAGTCGAACTTGGTCAGCTTTGCTTTGCAAGATACATATAAAACCACCTGGTCCTGTTGGCCAGTCACCAGGAGGGAAGACAGGCTATAAATTAAAGGATCTATCCACTGCTGCTTTCTGAAAAGGCAAGAATCAAGAAGAGCCTAGCCACATTTCATTAATTTTGGTTCCCTGCTGGATATCTCCCTGGACAAGAAGTGCTAAAAAAAGAATTAGGGAGAAAACCTGGAACCTGTGCAATTTGGCTTCCTCTGCAGACTACAGACTGCTGCCTCTTTCTCCTTGGAGGATGGCAGAGTGATTTGCACGGTATCAGGCCAAAACAACAGCTCAGCAGCGAGCAATTCCAAGAGACTGTTTTTGTTGGGTAGCTGGTCTTCCTTGTCTTCTTTTTAAAATGTTGATCGTATGAAGCATGTAATCCCAGGAGCTGCCAAATCACAGAGACCGTCTGTTTCTGCCACTATCGGTGCACTGTCCCTCTCTGGCCAGAAGTTAAGCAGCTCTGAGCTCTAGCAAAAACTTTAACCTCCAAACAAAAATCTGGAAACTATTTGTCATCCCACGTCTTTCCGAGTGGCCCCTTGGCCAGGCTTTCCATGTTTGTCTTTAGTGCTCAGCCATCCTTTTGACCTATCACCAGCTCCCTGTGAAATTGGATCATCTTCACATAGGCTTTGGGGGTAGAAGTGTGGAGTTGTGACAGTCCTGGCACCTTGGGGCTTTGACTGGGGTAGGCAGAAGCCCATTTGAAATATTATTTGCCATCTAAGTTTTCTGCTGCTTTGGAGATGTGATGTGTTCTGCACTTTCCCAAACAGCAGCAAAGGCAATGAGGCAAAGCAGCAGCACCAAAGACAACATTAAAAATTGTTCTGCAGACCCGGCATGTGTCCTTCAAGAAAACAGGGGTGCCTATCTCTGTTTGCAGGACCTACAGTGACAGGGACTGATGGCTTTTCTCTCCAATTACTATAGCCACACTATTCAGAAGGCCAACAGCTGCAGCCTGTGAGAAACAGCAAAAATGATGGGGCACTTACGCTCCAAAATCTGCTGCTTGTGGAGCAGCATGTTCTTGCTCAGAGCTTGGCATCAAGAGCAGCCAGCCCTTCCTCCTCACCTGGTGGAGTGGCCAGGGACTGTCTGCTGGGTGTAAAACACTTGGGGGGACCCATTTGTGTCCTGGGCTTCGGTTCTGTTGCTTCTCAAACACCAGTGTACCAGGCAGGTGGGCCGGGGGACCAGCAAAGCTGTTTCTTATTAGCAACACTTATCATGGGGCTTTTGGAAAGTTAATTGGAATGCCAGATGTAGACAAGTGTTCGCACTGCCTCGGCCTCTCTCACTTGACCTGTGCTGTGAAACAAAAGTTGCCGGCAGCCCATCCTTTCCACAGGTCAAGGATGGTGCTCTTCACAGGTTAATCAAAATCGGAAGTGCCCACTGGGAGGGAAAGAATTGAGTCTACAGATCTTTTTTTCATTGAAATCTCCAGTGGAGGTTGTTCAGGGATGGAGTGGGGAGGACTGGCTGCATCCACTCAAAAGCAGAGGCTTGATGGCTGAACCACAGTGCAAGAAACATCCAGCATTTAGGGCACATAAAGCCTTCATACTGGCCTTGTTTTATCACCCTGTCCTTGCAAAAAGCTTTGTCTGGCTGACTCATTGCACCTTGCAGGGATGCTTTTGCAGGAAGAGGGTGCAAAATCCTGCCTATGCTTTCCTTGGCTCCCCAGCCAGCCAAGGGACTTTCCAGATAGTGGGAACTGTGCAGTCAAAGAGTTTCCAAAATGTTGGGTACTGGACAAGGACCTCTGAACAACTCTGAACTACCCATCTTTGTAAATTCCGCAGTCACCAGCTTAGCTCTGATCCTGCTCTTCTGCAAAATCAGGGGGTTTGTCCTCTGCTAATTAAACCAAAGGCTGAGATCAGCCAGGCAAAGGGCGTATTTTCTCCAAAAGCAGTAGCAGCCCTGCTGCAAGAAGGAAATATGCTTCTTTCTTTTAAATACAATGATATGGTTTACTTGCAAGGGAAGGCTTCCTCATTTGTTCTGGAGCATGAGCTGTAATTTCATTATATATAGTATGTAATAACAGTATAAAACCAAGCCTTGCTCAGCATGGGAACCACATCATACAGGGTTTTTGCCCTCTCCAGCTGATGCTGTGTCTTACCGCCCCTCCTGAGTCTTTCCCTGTAACTTGCTCACATCCTGGCATCAGTCAAAAATAGAGAGAAAAGCCACTTACGGGTGGACCGCGGGGCCCAATGATAGACATGCCTGCTTCTCCTGGAGCACCCTGCAGGGAGACAAGGGAGAGGAAAAGGAGTGAGAAAAGGAGAGGAAAACACAAAAGCAATTATATTCCTGTCAAGAAGGGGGTTAAATGAGGGTGGTCAAGGTCTGAGACCTTCAGAGCTTATGGGGCAGCTGCTGTTCTGGCCTCCCTCAGCTCTTGCCCCACACTTTGGTAGAAGAGATGTCATTTGGAGCTACTCAGACATGACAGAAAATGGAAGCTGCATAGCAAGGAAAACTATAAACACATAAAACTCTTTCTGGCAAAACAGAGGTTCTGCTCCACTGACAGTGTGAAAGATGGCCTGAAACCCCTGCTGTTTCCTTCCTGCAAGTTCAGGAGGACTGTGTCCTGTACAAGAAAAGAAGGGATGTGCTGGGCTTCAGGGAAATGGGAGCTGTGGGCAGCTCACTGGCTGCCTCCAGAAATGCCTCATTTGTGTGCTTCTCACACTCAGTTGGGATGTGGATGAAAACAGCAAAATCCTTGCTGGAAAAGAAAACAGCTGCCTCCTCAGCTCCTAGCCACCCACGATGTGCGATGGGCACAACATGTCCGTGTCTTTGGAAAACGTGGTGTGTTCTGAGAGGCAGCTCCAGAAGCACCCAGGGCTGGGGAGCCTTGGGATGGAGCATCTCATAAACCAAGCAGCCTGTGAGCAAGCAGAGCTCTCTGCAAAACAAAGCTGGGGCCTGCCAAGGACCTAGGACTCTCATGGAGGGCTATGGGGAAGCATGGGCAATTAAGAGTGATTTTTCCCTTGTTTGTTTGTATCTATCTACTGTCCCTTTCATGCTGAGAGCTTTGGCCAGAGAGAAATGGAAGGACACGCAGAGAAAAAGCAGGGTGGCTTCAGGCAGTGAAGTCTTGGTCTGTTAGATAATGTTGGTTGGCTCCAAGGAGCAAGCAGAAGCTTGAAACCAAGGAAGGACAACCTCTGTCCTACCTTGCCCTTCCTTGCTGTTTTTCTCCCTATCTTCTATGAATAGGAGCACAAGGGCCTGGTACAGCAGAGCCCTGTATGGACGATCCCCCAGCCAGGTGAATATTCCTCCCTTTCCTAGTTTCTACACGTTCTTATTCAGTTATTTACACCCCCCAAACAGCTTCATCCTGCTGTTCTTGCAGGTAGGAGGTACTCAGACATCCGGGGAAAATACACCGACATTCAAGTGCCAAGCACTTCAAAACATGTGGGCCAACAGTAAGATGCTTTGCAGACCACTGCATTTTTGAGGGGAAAACCACCAATTTGCTGCACAGCAAACAGTTTGGGAGGTGGCATCCCACAGAGACTTAAACCATACCACCAGTTTTCCTTACGAGGAAATGTCAGAAATAGGAGCATGCCGTGCCATTTTCTTCCTTGCTATGGCTTGCACCGGGGGTCAGGCTAACCTGGGAGGTGGAGGGGAGCTGCAGGGTGGTTAGGGCAAGCGGAGCTGCCAGCAGGGAAGAAACTCAATGGTTAAAACCCAGGAAAGCCTCAAGGGGAGGCCTGTGTGTGCCCACTGGCTCTTATGCTGTTAGTAAATTGTCATAAACAAGAAACACAGCATCTTCAGAGGCTGAGTGGCCTGGAAGGAATTTGGGAGATAAACTCGCACTGCTGGGAAAGAGGGGCAGTCCGGGGAGGTGAAAGCCCAAAGTTGGCTGCAGCAGCCATACCTGTGACCAAGGGGCTCGGGCTGGCCCTAGAGGAGGACAATTGGGGATGCTATGGGCTGTGAGGGGCCGACTCACCTTCTCTCCCGGTTGCCCTTTTAGTCCCTGGGTCAGTGTCACACGTCGCAGCCACATGCAAGAGGGTGCAAGGGAGAGGAAGAGAGAGAGAGAGAGAGAGGGAGAGAGAGAGACAAAGGCGTCAGCGGCAAGGGCACGCTCCCCAACCCCAAAACCCTGGCTACGGGACTGGGATGACTTGGGTGGCCTCAGCTTCTGCCCCAGCCCTCTTCCCCATCCTCACCCTGGGATGCCTGAGCGAAGAGCAGCTCCAAAATACAGCGCTCAGCCAGGCAGGGGATGCCCCGCCTTGTTCAGGGAAGGGTTAATTGGAAAGGACAGCTGCCCGTGGCAGGCAGAGGGGCGGTTAGCAAGCCCAGCCAGCGCACAAGTGGCTGCAGGAGGTACCCAACTGGGGAGGATGCTGAACCAGAGAAGGGGCTGAGCAATATGGCAGAGAGGATGGAAATACTCCGCCCCGGCACATATGTGGTTTTGCAGGGCTGGCCACCGTGCTGCGAGCAGGAGATCCTCTCAGGTGTGGGGCTCAGGGAGGGTGGCTTTTTTCAGGCTGACACCCGCCCAGGGTCATCCTGAAAGCCCCCCCAAAATCTTGAGGGTTAGAAGAGGATGGGGAGGACAAGGCACATGTAAGAGGTGTCAACTTACCGGCCTCCCAGGGATCCCCATCGCACCTTTGTCCCCCTGGCAATTAAGGCAAAATCAGAGGCAATTGGAAACTGACGGAAAGCAATGTTCTAAAACAGAACAAATGAGCTGTGCCACAGACACAGCTTAGCACTGTGGTGCAACTGTCCAGAGATTTTGAGAGAGGGAGAGAGCAAGTTAGAGAGAGGAAAGCGTGTTTTATGTGTGCCCGAACCTGTCTTTAAGAACACAGGTAAGCCACCAGTTCGCTTGTGCATATGACAAACCAGCACATCTCACAACAGAAATTACATACAGTGATTTAGGCAGCAAAAGAAAGGCAAGAGTTTTCAGCCTCACAAAGTATAACCCCAATTTACAACACTTCATAAAATCCAGGTCCTGGGAACCAGCTTCTTGCAGTAGCCAACTGTCAAATTTTTCTCTTTCTTTTCCAAAGTCATCTATTTATAGAGTTACCACTTTAAAATAGGATTCTCTTAGACTTGAAAACACAGTCCTGTCCAGAAGCAAAAGAAAAATGTGGGAAAACAAGCTGACACAGGAAAAAGCATGTCTGGAAGAAGACATATGAGCAGCTGTGTTCAGTGTCCTCTACCCCTCTGAGATACTTCCCAGTGTATTGTCAGGGCGTGAACGATCATAACAGTGGTTTGGGGAATGACTTTGGGTCAGGCAACACTGAACAAAGCCTGTAAACACATGAGTGCACAAGACCGGTGGCAATTTTCTTCATCCACTTACCTACAAGGCAGTTTTCTGCCTCTTACAGTTAAATTTAACTATGCAATTTAAAAAAAAAATAAATAAATAAAAAAAAAAGCAACCCCTTCTGCATTCCTGTTCACCAAAACTGAAGGCTGTGCAGATTTGGAAGACAGCAGCTGATTACTGAGAGGATCTTGATGATTATGGCTTCAGCAGTCATGTAGCTTTTTCTCTATATTTTGGAAAAATTATGTGATAATAATCTCTCAGTTCTGTTTCCAGCAATGTTTTGAGTTTCCATATGTAAAACAGAGTGTCCCTGCCCGTGGCTGCCTGCGTCTGTAGACATAAACCTGGTTTTCTGGTTTCTGCAGCTGGAGACACCAGCCCCATTAGTGTCACCTCTTTGTGCCTTTTCCTGTGTCCCCAGACCCAACATGCATAAATATAGGCTGAAATCTCTGGAAGGGGAATGCACTTTATTTGTTTTGCCAGGCGTATGCAGAGGCTCCTTTAGTCGTGCATCTCAAACTCAGACACTATTGCCTGGGATCAAACTGTTACCTAGTGAAAGTTTAGCCGCTTCCTTCTGCCATCCGGTATTGGGGACATTCCTTTCCATGCAGCACATGTTTTGATAAAGTGAAAAGTAATATATGTTTTGCAAAAACATCCCTTGCAGATGGATGATACACTAAACAGCTGCTTTATTTTAAATTTTGTAGACTATATATTATGGGAAACTGTGTTCTTCCTGGGTTTTAGGCGGATTCGCAGTCCCACTAATATTTGCCTATCTTTGTGTGCCGACAGTGAGCAAAACTCCCGGTGTCAGCATCCTGCCCTGGGATTTCTTTGTGGCTGCTGGAGAACACAATGCTGAGTTTTCCTTAAACACTGCTTTCCTCAGAGCTGAGCTCAGGCTGGGCTCCCTCACAGTTTGAGATAAAAGTTGATTTTGTTTCTTCTGGCTCTCCTGCAGCTGGTGCCTGAGCAGGAGGAGCCCGAGGTCAGGGCTGAGCTGTGTCTGGTCCCCAGCGAGTACCTGGTGTCAGAGTGGTACATGACAGCACTGCGTCTGGTATGTGCCTGTGCAGTGTTACAGCCCTCCAAGCAATAATAGCAAAGCAGGGAGCTCCCGGTAGGACAGCAAATAAATGCCAGATGCTTATAAGGAAAGGTTGCCTGTGACAGGGAGCCAGGAAAGAGCATTCACAGGTGGGTGATACCATAGGTTGGTTACGACGTCATGCAAAACTGCCTGGAGCTCACACATGGGAGCTAGAGGAGCACGAAAGGTAACAAGTAGCCTCTGTCCTGAGTCGGGGGTAGAGCCAGTGGCACAGTTTGTATTTCGTTCGTTAAGAAACTGCCTGTTACAGCAGCAGCCCATGGAGCACGGAGCCATTGCCAGGAAAGCACGCAGGTGTAACCCCAAAACTGACACTCCTTCCTCACTCATTACTATCTCAGATGCAGGTACTGTTATTATGGACTTTTGCATTTGTCTGAGAGTGACTTAGACTTTTTAAATCTTGCTGCAATTAGCAAGCCCTATCAGCAAGAATACTGCCCACTGCACCTCTTCAACCAGACCTTCAAGCTGACAAAGGCATCTACAAAAGTAGTGTGTTTCCCACATGAAGGAGGGTTCACAGACATTATGTTTCCCTTAAGTTTGGTCCTACGAAGCTCCCGTGTTCTCTACTCTTTTACAAGTCATGTCCTCTTCGCAGTATCCTATTCTTCCACATCAGGTTTGCTATGCGAGATTGCTGCCTTCTTCCAGCTTACAAACCCTGGAATGCTGCTGATTAAAGTACTGCTTGACAGAGAGGCCGAGGGATGAAAAAGAAAGAATAAAGTATTTACTTGGAGCACTGGTCTTCCTGTAGGGCCCTGAAACAAAATACACAAAAAAGATGAAATCTAGCTTCAAACTCTGAAGGGAGAGCTTGATAAAGAGATGAAATCACATGTGAGGGTGTAGGAAACAGAATGGTTAAAAATGTCTCCAAAGCTCCTTGACCATCAGCTCTGATTGCTTCGGTTTCCTAATCTTCCATTTGTGAAGTTTTCTCTCCTTTTGGCATGGCTCTACCCACAGCTCTCGGCATGGGCTCTGAAGGTATCTGCAAGTCCACGGAGAAGGAGCTAATTACAGGGCTCTGACTTTCTTCCTTAGTTTCCATCTGCTAAATATTATTTTTTCATGTATGGAATTGCTGCAGTTGCCACAGAAATGTTGCATGTTCAGAAATGGGAGAGAAAATGTCCGTGAGAGGATCTTTCCTTCGGATGTGGTCCAGACAGCGAAAGAGTCTGGGAACCTCAGGACTATTGCACGATTTCATCATTTCCTTCCTTCCTTCACCCCTTTTAGTCCCAATCTCACTAAATTTCTTACATGAGTGCAGGTTGCCATTGCCTTCACCAAAGCCTACATTTGACTTCAAGAATAACGGTTGGAGCATCTGTTGGGCAAGAGGAGAGCGTGAAGGCCGTTTTGCTCTGGGAGTGTTGCTTATCCCTTTCCCTGGCTTTTCTCCTGGTCATCCAAGACTCTAAGCAGGGCTCAGTACATTTATAATGAGTATTTGTGCCCATCTCCACACTCAAGCCAACACTGGCATCAGGGGCTAAGCCCTTCTGCCCAGTATGTTCTGTTTTGCAAGCTGGGAAAGAAACCCAGGAGAGAGATGTGGGGTCGTCAGTGCTTTGGGGTCACTATCCAGAACAACGTGTATGATAACCAGAAGGCAGGAGCCCAGGCCTGTTGCTCACAAACTTGAGTTTCCATCCAGTTTTAAACATGAGAAATATGATGGGGGAAAATATCTCCTATGACAACATGGAGGGCTCTGCTTGACTCTTCAGCGGTGAATTTTCGCTCACGATGACTGAGCTGCTCTCATTCGTCAGCCGATCAGAAACCCCAGAGGTCCTGAATGAGACAAGGGTGCTGCTAGCCCAAGACAAACTCCACTTTGGCTAACGACACTTGGTCTGCCCGACTTCCTCTTGTTATTTCCATTGGCTGTAGCATTCCTTGCAGCCTGTCCTGAAAGTCTGTGCGCGGAGACAGGTTCAGAGGTCGCAATAAGCCAGGATATGGTAGCATATATTGTCAGCACTTCTCCGGTGGTCCCATGTGTTTCTGCCAGACTTCAATCTTCCATTTAGATATTAAATTTCTAACCCTTATTGCTGCACAGGAAGCCTGGATGGAGCGTCCGTCTTCCTCACCCTGCAAAGGCGCAGACTGTTCTCTGGGAGATGTCTGCTTTGACCCATTGATTTCCCTCTAATTTCTCAAGGCAGTAATAGAAATGCCAACACTGCTACATATTTTGTGACCCATCCCTTTAGCACCAACATATGCCAGCCCAGGATGGAGGGGCAGGGACAGCCCTGCCACTAGCAGCCCCCTCCAGAGCAGTATTTTCCATCCAGTAACCCAAAGCGAACGCTGAAACACATCCACTTCAGCAGCCAGTCCTGAAAGCCCCTGGGATAAGCTATCGCTGAAGGTTTGCATGGATCAGCGCTTCCAGCTGTAAAATGCTTTCAGACCTTTTGGCCCGGAAGGTGCAGCTTTTCGGAAAATTGTTGTCATTAAATTGGGCTGTGCTCATATATCTGTGGGAGTTCAGTCTATAGCATTTCAACATGATGAAAGGGGAAAATAGGTTGTGCAGCAACTACTTCTCCTCAGAATGTCATCTGCAAACTGTTTAAGACATTTTTGCGTGAACAGACAAAAGATGACTACCGTATGTTTAACTTCTCACGTTCCTTCACAGAAACCCAGTATAGTTACCCTATTGTACACGAAAATAAACCATTTCCTCTGGAAGGACCATACTAGAGACAATATAGCATTTCTTTATAATCCTGAGAGATGTCGATACATGGCCTCATTCCTTGCATTGCTTCTTCTGGTTCACTGTGGGTCTCTTAATAGCTGTAAGAAAACTTCTGCAATAACCTAGCTATTTTCCTGAAGCCTAAATCGTCTGCGCTGAGGTTTTGCATTAGCTAACATTTGAAAAGGAAGCTGTCAACACAATTTTTCCTCTGAAATTGATAGTTGTGCAGCTACACTTGAAGGCCCAACAGTTCAGCAAGCCCCAGTGAGTAGCAGGGAGCAAGTCCCTACAGCTCAGCTCCTGCCACGTGTTTGTGATCTATCTTTCCTTTTTTTGCAAACACGTCTTGTTCAGCGCGTGGCATCCAGTGTACGTGAAGCACGTACAGACGATTCCCCTACGGTATGTGGGGCCAACTGGTAACACACAGATACCTGCACCCCTCGTGTTTTTTCATGTCCCCATCCCTGCGCTCCCTTTGTCTCACCCTCCAAAGCTGCAATGCAGCCAAGAGCCATCCCACCCCAGTGTGGGTCCTGAGCACCCACAGTACTTGCTGTTTGGGAGATGCCAGGGTGCCAGGACTGCAAAGGCAGCTACCACGCCAGACACTACAGACAGGAGACTTTGCTAGTTCATGCCCCACAAACTCTGTCGACAGCTTCTAAAACCATAGAGGTTTGGTACTTACAGGTGGACCTGAAAAAAAGAAGAAAAATAAACAATAATTAATTATTTAATGCAACCCCTTTACTGTTAAAATATCAGTGATCTTGCAAAGGCATGAAAAGGTTAACAAGGAAACTCCAGCTATTAAACACATTAGGTACCTTTTCTCTTCAGTACAAGCTGATTTTCCCCTTCGGTTCTGCCTCTGTTCCCAAAGGAGCAAATCTGCCCTCTTGGAAGTAATTCCCTCAAATCCTTTGGGTTTCTTTTATTTTGGAAAGCCTTTTAAAAGCTGCCAGTGTGCAGCACTGCACCTTCCTTGTACAGAACCATTGTACAGTATATAACAGGGCTTAAACAGCACACTTCTTTCTTCAATTCCCAGAAAGTTCCTCAAAATCCTGACAGATATTGTGTGTGTGGGAAGAAACCCCTGGACTCACTATTTTGTGATTTCCTCTCTGTGGGAGAAGCAAGACACACCATACAACTGTCAGGGGCTTCTATATTTTCCATACTTTATAGACACTTTTCCTTTTTTTTTTTTTTTTTTTTTTTTTTTTTGGTCTCTTTATGTAAAGTGCGAAGAAGTGAGGCTAAGCAGTATAACAGGCAAGCTGACAGATAACAGGCAGCAACTTCTTTGCATGGAAGGTGAGCATTATACAGTGAGCACCTGCAGAATATGTTGTCATCCTGAAAATGCCACTGGCTGAAAGGTCATGAAAGAAACTGGAGACTTTAAATGAACAAGCATTTTGCACATTGGAAATCTCTCAGTGTGACTCCTTCATACCAGGGACAACAGTAAATGGTTTCCCTATCAAGCTTTGGTGACCTAAAACTGCACTGTCAAATGCCACTCTTGGACTTTTGCTCAGCTTTCACCATGGTTGATCAAAAGATGTTAGCTCTCTAAAGGGTACCTTTTGGTTAAAATTTAAAAAAAATAAAAGTTTAGCACCTTGATGGTGACCAACAGAGCTAAGGTCAACTCACAGTCAGAAGGCTCAACAACTCAAAACAAAACTCCACCCAAATTTAGGGCAGGAGCTCAAGAGGGACCCAGATTTTATTAGTCTGGCAATCGCCCATCACCAGTATTGGTGCTGAGGTTACCATCCTACCTCATATGCCAAGTCTAAACAACAAAAGGTTTTCTGATCAGAGTTCATTCTGGAGGGCAAGGTCAGAGTCAGATCCAGGAATCCTAATTTATGCCTGGCTGGGAGAGGAAAAAAAAAAAAAGTTTTCTGAGTCTGGCTTGGATGACAATAAAGTTCTGTGAGAGAACTGTTTTGGAGAGATTTTGTTTCAGAGTGAGCACCCTGTCACAAGGTCAATGCTTATAGCTTGCCAATACACGGACTTTATTTCCATTAGCAACACTGTAGACCCTTAATAGCCCGCATACCCATCTGCGCAGGTTTGGAGCACTTGTGGATTGCATGAACCAAACAGTTCAGCTAACAATGAAAGAAAATTCTGAAGGCAACTAAACCCTGAGCCATCCCTGCCCTTTCAGACCAAATGCAACCAGACAGCAGCACAGCCTGTGATGGTATTGCAATACTGCTGAGAGAAAACATAAGCTTTTGTTTGCTCCAGAAGCTCCATTCACAGAGCAGAGTAAATCAGCGATGCCGGCACCTCTGGGCCCATCAGGCCACGCACTCCACACAGATCAAAGGCAGGAGGCATACTAGAGGTCCCGTCTTTCTTATACGCCCTCTATAAAATTAATAGTTATGTGAAGGGCTGGCTGCACAGTCTTATGTAAACACACATCAGTGAGCTGCACGGACACGGTCTTGGCTGCAATAAGGCAATCAGCAGAAATCATCCAGTGACTGGACTTCAAATGCCAGGACTATCCGTGTGACCCAGGAGAAAGCAAAGCCCTCGGAATAGTCACTTCTAAAAACATTGTCTTGCACGGGCTGGAAGAGAAGGAGGCAAGATGTCCCAAGGACAGTGGGGAGAGAGGAGGTACTGCTGGATAACCTGTTGCAAAGCACCGGGGATTTTACAAAGTGAAATAATGCTTCAGCAAAGTGGATTTGTCATGTTCTGTCACGATGATTGACGAGAAGGCCAAGCAGAGCTTCTAAAGAGGCTCAGTCTTTAATATAACAAGAAGTAATTTAACGCACATTAGAGGAAAGAGCAGGCAAAGGAGGGAGGGAAGCCTTGCTCCCCTGCTCTCAACCACTAACCACCAGTGGCCAGGCTGAGCCCTCCTCTCCTGGGCAGCACCAGCCATGGTGTGTGCCATGCACCGGGCTTGCTGCTGGCCAGGAGTCTGGCTGAGCTGCCCTGGCCTGGTCAGGGATGCTGGCAGCCCTGTAAGCCAAGGGAGCAAACCCACAAGTCAACCAGGCTGCACAGGACCCTTCCAGAAAGCAAAGCGAACTGCAAGACAGTCACCACAACACCACTGCGTGATACCACACGGTGGGACAGGTCTTAATGGTGGTGAACTCCAAAGAACTCCACAAACAACCAAGAGCCCACAATCTTGACACAAGTATGGGGGTTCCACCTCTCTCACATTTACAGCAGGCTCTTTTGGGGTGAGACAGAGGCAGTGCTGCTTAAATGAGATAGATCCCCTTTCCATAAAAAGCCAGCAGAGAAGCAACAGAACGTCAACAGAGCAGGGATCAAAGCTGCCATGAACATTTCTAAGCCCACTGCATAGCTAAGCCTAGGCAGCAGACAGACACAGAGCTCCCAGATGGCCAAATTCCTCAGCCTTGCGCAGAACAGGGAGTCCACATCTGTAATTAGCACCTCCAGATCCTGTGTGTTGTGAACCTGATCTTGCCAGGACTGGAGCAATGCTGGTGCTGGCATGTGGGCTGCAACACGACTGTCCGCCCACGACAGCCAGCTCAGGAAGCATCTCTCCGTGCCGGCATCTCACTGAAAGGCGCTGGAGGGCTGTAAGCGACTGCAATTGCTGTTTATCCAGCTGCAGTGCTTGTTGAGCCATGGGGGACTGAGGAGGGGATAGAGCAAACGTGTCAGGAGTGGACGAGTGGGAGGAAGCAGCAGCCTCCTGCAAAGAGGAGACCTCCAGAGCACCTTTGAAAATGAACATTAAGAAAACAAAGAATTCTTGTGGGGGTACCCAGGGTCCCTCCAAACATATGGCCTCTGGAAATTAGCACCATCTGTACTGTCCCTTCTCAGATGCTCTGGCTTTTATGCAGACAGAAACTTTCCTTAAAGAAGCTCTGCCTTTCCTGAAGCCCAAATGAGCAGCCACAGTCTGCAGACAGGAGGAGACCATCTTTTTGCACATATAGAGGAGGCACACCTGTGATGAACAACAGGGCCATGCCACAGAGCCTTCCGCTCACTCGTCCTTCCCCATGGCCCATTCAGGCAGTGACTATGTAAACAGAACTGCAATGACCCCTTTCCCTCGCCCACACAAAGAGATAAAAAGCCACCCTCCATGCTGAAGCCTCTTCAGGCTCAGAAGAGAGGATGCTTAGTTTTCTAAGTGGGTCATATTTATCCTAACCTGGGAAGTCCCATGTCCCAGAATGTCAGATCTGAAAAGTTGGACAGTATTAGAGTGGGTCAGTGCAGCGTGAGACCTTCTGCTGATAGCAGAGCTATCCTCCAGCTTCAGAGACAGCAATACTCTCTGGACTGATAGGATCATTGTAATGATCCCATCCCTTTAAGGGCATTTCCTGACGTCTGGAAAAGTGTCCGTTCTTAAAAGGCTCTCAAATGCAGTTACTAAATTTTTTTTTCTCTAACTTCTTGGATCCAGGCAGTCCACTATCTGCAATGTAGGTGTCTTCCAGCCTGCTCCAAAAACTCACATACAAGGGATTTTTTTTTCTGCTCAATAGCATACATGAGATGAAGAGGACAGAGGGGGAACATAAAGATGTTATTGTTGCTTCCTTGGGTCATCCTCACTACACACTCTGGCAGAAGAGGAGATGTAAACATGTAATCCATCCCTGTGAGGAAATACAGCCATTTCACGGACCCAGAAGGCAGCCTTAGCGAGTTAAGAGAGATACAGTTACTTCCTGACATTCAGGTCTATGTTAATTGATAACAAGATACCTGTGGCCAGGCAATTAGTTATGAAATGCTGATTAAAATGTCAGCAGCCGAAGCACAACCTTACCCGGGGTGGCAGGGAACCCCTCATTCACAGCCCCATGGGCGTTCAGTGCGGCGTGACCCCGTTTTGGAGCAGGCAGACCCCAGTTGGGTGCATGGAGCCCAGATAGTGGGTTTGGTCTTTTTTAAAGACTGGCCATGCTGCAGTTTTCACACAACAGATCTGGAGTATTCATAGTCTTTTAGAGACATCCTCCCTACCTCCATCAGGGGACAAATGATACAGGGAGAGGTGGAGGGAGCATTAACTCAGAACATAGCAAATGAAAAGGCAAAAATGCCATGTGCCTTGCCATAATTTAATATTGTTTGTTGTAGGAGAAATGAAAGACAACAGAAATCTTCAAAACAAACAAAAAAAAATTACACAACAGCAGTTACCCAAAGAACACCCTCTTGAAATTTTGATTCGGGTTTTGTCAGCAATAGCAGACAATCTGCATGTATAGCTCCCTCCAGAGAGCATGAGCCTTTGCAAAGGCCAGGCCCCTCCGTTCCAAAAACATCCCCCTCCCAGCTACACCCTTGCAGAGCAGCAAGAGGTTCTTCAAAAGATCACAGAAATGTTGGACAGCAAAGGGGCTATCAGGATTTCACTGCCAAAAAATGTGACCAATGCTAAAAGCTGAGGCACCAGGTTATGCCAGTCAATCCAGCGCGCCTCTGAAATCAAACCCATGACATCACCAAGGCTCAGCAGCTAATATCAGCAGCTGTTGAGGACAAAAGTCAGCACTCAGGCACTCTGAGCATCCCATGCACCATGACCACCACCAGCCCCTGCCGAGGAGAAGGCCTCCAGAGCAGCACCAAGAGGAGAAGTCCATGGAAGCCATGCCCAAAGCAAACAACAAGCTAGAGCCTCACAAAAAAATTAACATGATTAAGCAGCAGTCTCAGAAATAAAAGAGAGGCTCTGATAGTAGAGTTAGGCCACAGACTCTAACCGCACCTCTAAGCATCCACTTGTTTCAAGAAACATCTATAAGGATGACAGGAGCCACTCGGCCTCCAGAGCCAGAAGAATCTGATGAGGAAAATCTGGGCTGCTGGTATAACCACAGTGAGCCCATTGGGCAGATTAAAGTGCTCAAAGACAAGGGTTCAACAATAGACAAACAGAAATATTCTTAAAAAACATTTGGGAGAGCCCCTTGTGAAAACAAAGGGCAGGCAGAGGCCAAGAGCAGATGGCCTATACAGTGCCCTCTGCACTCAAGATTAACACAGCACCTCTGGCACTGCCAAGGGAGAGACAGTGGGATGGCCGCCAACACAGGGCAGAACAATGCTCGTTTTGGGCAGGCATCCATGGGTCAGCATGCTCTTTCCAAAAAGCAAACAATCACATTTGTCCCTGCCATGCTGAAGCACTTAGCACCACAGAAAACAGAGAAAACAGGTCTGGGAAGGGTCCCCGGGGGCAGCTCACCCGGTGGGTTTTCACACTTTGGATCTGGAGGCCCCCTCGGGGTTTTCCAGTAGCAGTACGGACCCCTGGATGGTAAATTGAAACCGTATGGTGGCAGGCTCTCTCTGCTCCGCCACCTTCTGCCAAAGAGCCAGCATGCCCCCAGGCTCATGCAAACTGCCAGCAGAAAACCATTGCTCTTGACTATCCCCTTTCTCTTCCCCTTTCTGCCTCCCCTGAGCAAACCAAACAGAGATTAAAGGATTCCTCAGGAATGAGAAGGACACAAAATTGAGGAGGGAACATCTTCAAAGCAACCAAAGGAAAAAAGTCTCTACCTAGCCCATTTGGGCAAATATTTCTCTAACCTGTTGCTGTCCTCTAGGGATGGAGACACCACACTGTTTCCTAGAGATCTGGTCCAGGAGATATCCATGCCCTGACTCATAAGGCCATATTTATTATCTTTTTTAGAGACTACCCAAAATTTCCAGTGTTGTTGTTTAAGTCACTTGTTGACTTCTCCGATACACAGCAGACTCGAAGAACAGCTTTTTTAATTTCTTTCCTTTTTGCGGTCACCTTTTATATGTTTGAAGTCTGCTGTCCCATTCCCCACAGTCTTCTCTTGTCTTTAGACTAAACAAAACCTAATTCTTCCAAGTGTCTCCCTGGAGGGTGTGTTTTCTGGACCTCTGGTGACTCTCGTTGCTCCCCCTCAGCAGCACATTTGCCTCTTGAAGTGTAGTTCTCAAATAGCAACCTGTCCTCCAGCTTGCTGCACGAGTCAACAGCAGACAGCTTGGTGAAGGCAAAAGAGATGGTGTCTATTTACCTTATCCACAGGGTCTTAATCACAGAGGGAAACTGAGTTCCTCCCTGTCACCACCTCTGCCTTGCCCTTATCTTTGGAAATGTCACTTGTCCTCCATGAGCCCTCAAAGACTCCAAGATTTCTTGCAGCATTTCTCTAAGAAGCTGGTGTCCTTGCTGTCTGGTGTGACTGGTTCTCATGTTCCACTGAGGAGAAAGATGTCCTCACTTACAATGACGTATTTTCTTGGTGTCCTTGATAGTCCCACCTCACTCTAGGCTTTCAGATTTTCATCTTTCATACCCATTCATTTAAAATATGCTTCCAGCTTTACTTTCCTTCTGTCTTGAATTGCAGCTCGCTAAGAAGTTTATGATCTTCTTTAGCTGATCCCTTCCCATAACTCCTTTGCACTGGGACAGTTTTAATTCATGCCTTTAACAGAGTTTTCCTGCCACACTGTCGAGCCTCCCCAGCTTCTTCCCCAGTTCTTGCTCTCCATGGGCACTATCCCACTAATTCTCCACCTCCTTCTGTGTTTTTTAAGTCCACCTCACACACCTGGACACTTCCACAAGCACCTTGCTACTCTTATTCAGAAGACAGACATGCCAGTGCAACAAACTACCACTCAAATAAAACCCTACTCTTGGCAGAGTAGATGTTTGATACTCTCTCTGCAGCTCCCACCCTACATCCTCTAATACGTCCTATTCCATGTTAGGAATACAGAAGGTGGTGACTGCAAGCTCTGGAGATCCAAACCGGTTTGACAACTGCAGCTGGTTACTCAGGAGAAGTCTGATATTCCTGCTCCAAGGAGCTGACTGCTTCTTCAGCACTCAGCAAGGCCCTACACAAGTCCTGTTCCCCAGAGAGCTGCAGAATTAGGAAGGAACCACAGGGAAAAACTGGCCAAAGGAAAACATAGCTGGGTAAAACAAAAAACAAAATCCATGGCACTGCTGAAAATTACAATCTTTCTCATTATGTAGTTGTCTGGGAAAAGCAGAAAGTTGGAACTTACTAATAATTACTTAAATAAATTATCTGATCATGCACTTATAATGCAAATGACACATTTTATTCATTTGCCAAATTGCATAGATTAATTTTCTTCCTACGTAGTTTTTGCAGTTGCCAGCTGATTTTAATATCTAGTGCACTGTTACTTTTTCCCTCCCCAATTCTTGTTATTCTTCCTTCTTTTCCATCTGCTAACTCTTTTCTTCTTCCTTCCTCCTTCTAAAGTACTTTGCAACTTTTATAACAAATTCTGTCACCTACCGGAGAGGAAAAAAAAAAGACCATTGTGTTCAATTTGTCTTTTAATAGACTCCTTCCTCAAATACTTCACGACTGCCAGTACTGTCTCCCAGACCCTGTCTCACACCCTTTTGAGTTATGAAAATGTTTGGGAGGGTCTTTCCTTTAACGAAGACATTTTTCCATCCGAGATGATTGATAGCTCCCAGTTACCACTAATTACCATATCAGCAGTTGGACATAAGCCTAGCCACAGTGCTCTTCCTCCAGAGGCCGGCAATGCATCCCTGTTACTTGTTATCCTCTTCTTCAAGGATGGAACAAACTGACTAATTAGAGACACCATAAATTCTCCCTTCAGGCTCTTTCCTGATGCTTTGCCTTGTTTCCAAACAGAGCATGTGGAGCAGAGCAGGGCTGATGCTAGTCCTTTCAAAAGGAAAAATGTGATGGGGTTTCTGAGCCCAAGTGGGTTTGCTCAGCATGTTTTATTGCACAGGAAGAGGAGAGCATTCATTCATTCATCCAAATCTAGATGATGCTTTCTTAGCACATCTCAAACTCTGAGAGGTTTGCTTAGCTTGGCTACCGCCACGCAGCACTCTGCCCAGTAGGAGCCAGGCTGGGGCAGTGTGCACATATGGAGACAACCCGTGCGGGCTAACAGGGATAAAAGGATTCATGGCTTTCCTTACCTAGACTGAACCGAGCGTGCAGATCCCTTCCCTGTCGCCTCTGGTGCCCAAACCAGATGCTTTGCGCAGCACTCACTATAGAGAGAGCCATTGGACTGGAAAGGCAAAAATAATCATAACCAACTGCTGCCTCCCTATTGAGCATTGTCTGGAAAGCACCTGTATCCTCTCATCTTCTCACTGCAGCCAATTTGACTCAATGAAAGAGTTTTTTTAACTCTGTCAGGACCTCTGTCTTGTTTGAGACTGAAAGATTTTTTCATATTTGGGCACACAGGTCACTATTTTTTAAGGTAGTGAGAGATCCCTTGATAATCTCAAGAAGAAAAGTGAGTGCAATGAAGATGGAAAAGAGATATTTTTCCCCTGCCCCTAGAGCAGAGAAAAAAATAACTTGGAGGAGAACCAACCAAAGTTAGAAACTAGTTACTCTGAAGCTCTTCCTCCCAGCAAAAAGGAAAGGCCCAGAGGACACGAGAGGTATTATACTGAAACTTCTCCAAAGTACTTGGGGTGAGTGGCAAACATGCACTATAGGGACGCATGCCTAGCAAAAAAATTGTTGGGGCTTCTCAGTCACTGCTAAAGACCCAAGTCCTACCAAAACAGTAAACCCTCACTGTTATAGGGAAAAAAGCAAAGAGAAGGAATGAGGGCTGAGGTCTGCATCAGTTTGCTGCATGGGAAAGGCACAAGGAAAAACCCATCTGGTGGAGGTGGCAATGGCTGAACACATACCGAACCATGCGGGGCTGGGGATAGTTCATGTCCCGCACTGGCCCTCAGTCCAAGAGTCACTTGTTTGTAGCTTCACTTCCTAAAGGACCTGAAGAGACACTTCCCACCACTGTCCCAAAACACTCCAGGACCCCTGCCCTTTAAGAGCCAGGTTAATGCAATAGCAGAGCACAGGAATCTATCCAAGATGGCTTTGAAATTCAGAGCAAGAAATAGTTACAATCGTGTCAAATAACCCCCCTCTCCCTCCTGTTTCCCCAGAAAAAGAAACATTTGCTATAAGCACACAGGTCATCCATAAGCAAGAGATCACCACACACATGAGTTGCGGATAAACTAAGAAAAAAGAGGCTACATCTTTTAAAAAGACTTACTTCTTTCCCCCTCTCTATTTTTAAGCCCACGTTAAATCAAATTGCCCAAGGGATGCCAAAGAGCCTTCCAATACCACAGCTTCTCCCTCGGTTTCAGAAAGATCAGGGCCAGGTACATCGCTCCCTGGTGAGCAGAGAGCTGAGACATGGCTCCTTCACTGTGGCCAAGGCTGTGCCACAGACCCATAAACTCTGTGAGGTTCTTCTGCAGGCTCAACCCCTCTTTCATCTGTGTTTCATCAGCTGTAGGCAACAGCTGCCATTTTGGGGGACATAACTACTCCCTCTTTGCTGCCAAAATCCCTCTAATAAGGAGCTAGTATTTTAAAACTACATAAAAAAGGAAAAAAAAAATCCCAGGCCATTGTATGCTGCAGCTCTGTTAGGGACGAGGCCAATGCACAACTCTCAGCAGCTGCCATTGCCTCCAGCAACATCTCCTCCCTTGGACAGCAGTGGCTGATGATAGAGAAGCACAAGCAAAGAGCAGCCAACTGGGATATGGACGCATCCACCCGGCGCCATGTCCCAGTACCAGGTTCAGCCTCAGGAAGACCCCTTCCTAAAAGCAAAGCATGGCCCGTGGCCCCACAGTCCTCTACCTGCTCCTGGTTGAGCTGCACAGCAAGGGGAGCCTGGTGTGGATGCGATCCTGGGTGGTCCCCAGCACAGTGCACATGCTGCCCGGAGCAATACGAAATCATAATAAACAAGTCCCTCGCACAAAGCCCTGTCAGTGCAGATTCCAGCTCAGCTGATATAATCTTCATCTTCTCTTTGAGAGAAACAGAAAAAAAAATAAAAGAAAAGCAAAAAGAAAAAAACAGACATCCTAAGGGAGAGGAGTGAGGCAAGCGATAGATTGATACTGCCCGTGTGTGTCTCAGGAAAATGTGCTGTTAATCAGCTGCCCCCCCTGAGGAATATGCTGATTTAATTACCTCCTGCTTGCACAGATTGGCTGCAATGCTGCTCACCCAAGACATCGCATGAGGAAGAAACAGATGCCAAGCCTCAGCAGCCAGGTTGGAATGGGGTGGGAGAGCAGAGCAGGAATTGCCCTGACCCTGTTTTGGGGAGCAAGGGGGTAAATTGGTTGGCAGAGGCTATGTGAGCAGGCTGGCTCCCAAACCCATACATGCAAGAGGTAGACGGCATCAAAGAGCACATCACCACCCCACCAGAACCACAGGCACTGCAGAGGGGATGAATGCATCAAGGAGTCACCTTCCCCTGTCTGTAACACAACCCTATTTGGGGGAAATACAGCAAAGATGTGCAATGGGCAACAAGGGGGTTTCCAGTTGGAACAGGGAGAAATACCCAGATGAAATGAAGGGGAGATGCCCAGTTAGCAGGCATCATACCACAACCCAGTTCCCTCACCAGCTGTGCAGCACAGAACCCGCACATGAGCACATCTCTCCAACCCTCCAATTGTCATGCTGCTGGCATTTTGCAACGTTAATCTGAGATGTGTCAGAGTATTGCTCCGATGCAGGCAAATATTTTGCAGGGCTTATGTTTCACAATGCATATGAATGTCAAAGAGGCAGCGCACATTGCGGCAGAGACCTGGTCCAGCTCGTGGAAGGGGAGAGCTGCATCAAGTGCATCCCACCCTCAAAGCAACTCACTGGACAATCACTTGGAAGCGGCTTCAGCACGAGACGTGGGTTTCTGCTGTCCCACCTGGGAGACAGCTGGGATATTTAATAATTAATGGGCACATGCTTGCCTGTGAAGGCTGGCACAAAAAGCATCGCTGCGTCTTTAACAGCTGCCAGCAATGGGAAACTCATCGGAGTGTATGTTCGGAGGGGAAGAAGGTTAAGACGATTAACTGGTGCTAACAAGTTTAGGATGTGGAAGAAGTATTTTCTTGGACGTCCATCAAAGAGAGGATTGAATGTTCCTCAGCAAGGGGGGCAGGTGGTATGTGTTTAACAGATGAAGTTTCTGCCTCCAGAAGCCACCCAGTCCCGCATGATGCAACCTCTCCTTTTTAAACCTCTTGCCTCTCCTCCTGTCCCACCAGCCGTACCTGTGGCCCCAGCCTGGCACTGGGGCTGAAAGGTGATCCGGGGGGAGGAAAGACGCCTCTACACTCTTCCTGTTGATCTGCACCCTGGGACACCCTTTGGGCACCAGTGGATCAGTCTGGCCCTTGGTCCCCACCGGGCAAAAGCGGAGGCGGATGCCCGGAAGAGCCAAGAGGGAATCAGGTATCACCACACCGAAACCCGATGCCCCAGAGAAGAGGGCTCCTCCTGGGCTTCTGCAGCCCTGCTGCAAAACCCCACTCTCAGCCCCACCGCAGGGATGTCAAACAGAGTCATCCCTGCCACCGGCCAGGCTAGCAGCCTGCTTTCTACCTCCCCATTGCCATCGAGCATGAGGTGGCAGCTAAGATTAGCGCTGGAGCAAAGTCCCCTTACAAACAGTTTTGGAGTGAGCCACTTGGCGCCTGCAATATCTCCCTTGTCCCATCCCGGGTATTTTCGGTGTTCTTTGGCGGCTGGCGGGCACCCATGCTTTGCGCAAGGGGCCTGGACGCTACCGGGCACTGTGCCCTGTCGTTGAGCCTGGCGGCCAGTGCGACTCACGCTCATTCCTCCAGCCACCACAAAGCTGCCAGGATGGGCAGCACACGCGAGACCCACGTCGTGGGGCCCGGATGTGCGTCAGTGGCTGACGCAAACCAGCACGGCCATGTGCATGCAGCCCAGGCCTGGGAAAAATCCTCCACCCCAGTAGCACGCTCACAGTGAATCAAAGCTGTTGCCGTACAGTAGCAGCACAATGTGCTCTTCGGGTTTCCCCAGCCAGCTGGGATGTTTTTGCCTTGCTTTGTCAAGGCGCTGATTTATGCCCATATGTACCATATACATTGTAAGCACAGGCACGCAATGGTGTAAACACTTCTACCAAACATCTGTACACAAACCCGTCAAATATGCAGAAGCTCCCTGCTGCAGCCCTCAACATGCATCCCCGGCGCCCCACAGGCAACCTGTCGGGCCCCAGTCGGCATGCAGGGTGCCACTCGCCGCTGGGCCTGTTGTTCAGATATGGCCTGGCAGGGATGGTAAAGGTCATGGTGGGGCCATTACCTGATATAAATCAGCACAGCAACAATGCTTTTCTCCTGCATCAATCTGTGCTTTGGGTTGGAGCCCGCCACGGCAGGTGTCTGCTTCTGTGCCTCCATTCCTCTCTCCAACATCTGTGTCTTTCCTGCATGTTTAATCCTTGACGCCTTTCTCTGCACCATGCCCTTGCCTGGGGAAGAGGTTAGTTTGTCCCTGATTTTGGATGGAGGATGGTTGTACTGAACAGTCAAGGCTTATCCAGGGCTCGGATATAACATTTGGGATATAACATACAAGCACCATTAAAGTTAATGTTTGTGCCACCAGGACATGCATACCTGGACACAAGTGTTCACCTGTTTGCACCTTTGGAGAAATCTCAGCCTCCAGAGAAAAAGACTTGCAGCAATTCTGTGTGTTTGGGGGAGTTTCCTTCCACCGAGTTTAAAATAAAAAAAAGCTTAAAATAAAAAGTTTACAATAAGAAAACACATAAAAGGGCAAAGAGAGGAGCCCTGGAGCATCCAGGAGACAGGCCTGAACACGGCAAGAGGGAATTATACAAACAAGCAGATTGCTGTAAATAAACAGGCCACCCTCTCGCAGAGCACTTGTGCCCATCATCGTCCCTCAGTGCCTTCCCTTTTTAATGCATTGACTGTTTCTAATAATATTTTGGATAAATATGGAAATGCAGAGGGTTTTCCTTCCTAACTCTGCATTGTAGCACCATAAGGATGTGCTAGCCCAGTGCCCGCAGCTGTATTAATGGCTTACATGAGCCCTCCTAGTCTGCACTGTGGTAACAACAGCAGGTTCACTAAAATCAATTAAATACTCCTTAAAGTCAGTTTAAATCCCAAATGCAGACTAAGCCGGATGAGTTGGTGCTTAGAAGGATAAAGAGCATCCTTGCTGCAACTTACCATCCTCCAGGTGACAAAAGCTGAGGTAGGGGTGACCCCTCAAGCCACTCCAGGCAGTTGTGTAAGAGCACAGCTGCCTATGTGTTCAGAGGAAGAGAGTTAAGCAACCAAACAAACTGTTTGTTTGTTTTCTTCCTGAATTGTTCATCCCCATCTATTCATAACTGCTTACAGAATCTGTGGAATTCATTGTGTGGTTTGCATCTTCAAAACAAATGAAACAACAGTATGTCTAAACCAAACAAACCCCAACCCAAAATTCAGCCAGCAGGCCAGGGCGCATGAGCAACCTTTGAGGCTGAAGTGTGTGTATACTCTGGAGGGCCCAAAAAATGTGGATGGGGGGAACACATTTAAATTTCAGGGGATAATAGAATTCCCAGGGAGATTTCTTATGGGGGATTGGGGGAAGGAGAAGTATTTAAGCAATGATTATGCTGCAATTTTGCTTCCAGACATGCTGTGCCATGAGGGTGCTGTGCCAGCAATTCTAATTTTCTGACATGGCAACGTGCGGCTGTGGCTGCGGTGGTGCCGGATGCCTGGCCCCAGCAGCCCAGGCGCTGCTCCCTCCAGAGCTCGGCTCTCCGGCCAGCCCAGTCACAAGGGCTTTGCCAGAACATTCAAGGGAAAAAGGCAGTTCAGAAAGCTCAAAGCTTTGGGTGAGGAGTGGCTGCTTGAGACAAACGTCCTTTTTTCTGATTTTTTGGTTAGAGGTTGTCAAAAAGCTGAATTTAGACACTTTTAAAGCAGAAAACACCTTTTGCGTAGTCAGCATAGAAATCCATGCTGACTCATCATGCTGAAAAGGGATCAAACACAATACTGTAGCATTTCAACGAGTTCAATGCATCTCCTGATAGAAGGGCCACAGGGACACTGTTTCATTGCACACGCCTACTTCACGTTCCTCGTGGCTCTGAGCCAGGCCTACCGACAGGGCTTGTGGCCACTGGTGTTTAAATAGCTAGGGTAACCTTTCCATGCTCTCACCCCATGCCAGGGATCCCAAACACCTTTTCTACCTCTTGGAGCTCACAAGTGCATTCAGGCTTTTAATCTCACAGGAGCCCTCAGATCTGTCCGAGCAGCCCCAGCAAGCTGAAAAAATACTGTGTTAAAAATAACAGCAAGAAAACATAAAAGCCATGAAAACAACCTGGCAAGAGGTGGAGCACCCCAGACAGGATGCCAGGGAGGCAAGGGGGCAGGCAGGACTCAGCTGACCTCCTTTTTTGGTTCACCTGCCCAGAGGCGTTTGAGGAAGGAATAAGAATCCCAGGGGAGAAACGGATGCATCCGCTTGGATGCAATATCGTATCCGGGCACTGCAGGGCCAGAGCTCAGGCCGCGCTGCCCGGGGGTCTCCCCTGCTGCAGCCATCCCCACCACCTCCTCGTCCATCAGCTCAGGTCCTGCCCTTCCTGACATTTCCTCCCCTCTGCCGGCTGCCTGGCGAGCCAAGCAGGGGTCAGGACGTGGGAAATCCTGCCGCCTCCTGCCCAGCTGGCCCTCCCGGCTCTGGGTGACACAGCCTGGGTGGGAGCCAAAGCCTCACTGCAGCCCCATGCTGCCTCTTGATGGCCTCCTCCAGCAGCTGCTGCTGTGCCGACGGGTCTAGCCAGCATGGGAGGAGTGTACCCAAAGGGACAAGGAGAGGGTGAGCAGGATGCCTGGACCGAGTGTGCACACCATGTGCTCACAGGCCCAGGGTGCAACTGGGGCCACCACCGCACCTTTGTTCTCCTGGGCCACCCTGCAAGAAGGGAAGCAGCAGCAACACTTTGGAGTAGCGGCAGCTCCTGCTGGTATTTCTGTAATGTCAATCGGAGCTGAAGAAAGTGGCTAAGCAGTTTTCCCTGGACTGGGGCAGATAGGGGATGTGGGTGAGGTTTTGTACGAGAAGAAATACCCAGAGGACATTCCCTCGCAAAGCCTCAAAGACAGTCCCAAGAGGACCCCTGTTCCCAACCAATGCCAAAATCCTTGCAGCTGCCCCACAGCAGCCCCAGAGCCCCTGTAACAACAGAAGGCACATCGGTTTGCAGCAGCGTTGTGCAACCTCCCTCTGACCGCTAGCCCCAGTCCCCAGGAGCCCACGGGGCCAGAGCTGCCTCCTCCTGCAGCCCAGCTCCCTCCTCTGCCCCCGGGTGCTGCTGCAGGGAGGGATGGAAAAGCCATTCGGCATCCCTCCGAGCCGCTTCCCTGCTTGCACGGCTGACCGCCTCCAGCACTGCAGGCTCCCCAACTGCCCAAGGAGAAACCGAACCAAAACAAGCATTGCGGGGGCAGAGGGAAAGGAGCCAGTCTTTTTTTTTTTTTTTTTTTTTAAGGGATATTGAAGACTCGAGCAGAGAGCCAGCAGAGTGAAAAACAGCCATGTGGGAACTGAAAATAGGAGCTTAAGAGAGGAAGATGGGAAAGGTCTAATAAAGAACGTTACAGTATATAAAATACACAAGCGCCCACCTCCACCAGGAAGGCTGTGGGAGGGGGTTTTGGTGCTGATCCCTGGCTGTTTGAGCCTGTCCAGGCAGACACAGTCTCCAGACTGTGTAACTAGGTCTAGTTACACCAGGAAAGCTTAGGTTTTCACCCTGTCAATCTGAAACACAATGCTTTTCCCTCACAGCATTTTGGCTGTATGTGGCAGAAAGCAAGGCAGGTCAGCTGGCCATGAGAGGATCCTCCAGCCTCATGTAGCTCTCTTGCGCTCTCAGCCACATCCAGATCTCATATGGAAAATAAACATTTCCCTCATCAGAGCAAAAGTCACGACTGGAGGCACGCTTCTAGAAATCAGATCCATGGTCCCACCAGCATCTGCTCAGCCCCAGAAAAACTCCCCAAGTCTCATCCTAGCACACAACAACCTTGGATCAAAACCTGTGCTGAGGTCCCCATCCACACTTGGCCCCAGGCGTGGTGCAGGGTTTGGGGGTGGTGAATAGCTGGGCAGTCATTGCTGTCACAGGCTTTGGGGCCCTTTCCCAAACTGTACGACGTCCCAGATCAGTCTGGCAGACAGTGGGGACAACAGGAATCACTCAGGTTACCTAGAGAACTGAGTCATTAGTTACCCAGGAAGGTTATGCTAATGTTGCGGGTTGTCCTGCCCACTGAGACACTGCTGGAAAAGCCCATTGTGATCTCTGAGCTCAAAAAACACAATGCTGAGGAGCGACATCTGACTCATAGATAGTCACGCTCAGCCCCAGCCCAAGTGATCTGAAGTAGCAGCTTCCCAGCCGAAGGAAACTTATATTTCTTTATCGTTTGCTATAAATACAGCTGTGCTGTTTTTCTGACCGTGTTATTCCTACGATCCTTATCACACGCACTCAGCCACAGCACAGTTGCATACTCCACAGCGTTCTCACTCCCTTATTCCCAGCTTTTCCATCATTTTAATTCACAACTCCCCATGTTCTGAAGCTCATCTATAACAATGGGTGACCCTGCCCGGGACCTCCACATCCATACTGAACATGTCAGCAAATGAACTTGTCTTCCTTTTCCCCTTCTTTGCCATGGAGGGACCTGGCTCACAGTTAGGGATGAACTCAAATGTCACTTCTGATAAACATTTATTTTTGGTGCAGAACATTATGTATTTACAGGTGGTGTAGTGGGCCAGTGATAATCAATGAGCATGCGCCAAGTCTTGCAACATCTTGACGGTTCTCAGTGCTTCTGAATACCTTGGTCTCCCACAAGGGCCACGTTGTCTGGTACTTAAAGCATTTTAAATACAAGGAAAAAAAAATGGGGGAAGAGGATTCTCAAGGTCCCAGGCTGGAAGAGAGACCATGCTGAAACAGCATGACAATGCTTTCAGGTGGCCTGCGTTCCATCAGCCTGGATGCCAAAAGGAAACACCCCAGAGCAAAGGGTCTGAGATGAGACAACAGCTGGCTGAAGGTGCCTTAATTTCTGCACTGCCCAAAGCCCATCAAGACTTCCTCTGACACAACATCAGCTTTGGACCATAGTTTCATTGCCCTTGGCAGATTAGCTGGCAGGGTGGGGGGAATTTTTTACAAACAGTTTCTGTGTCCATAGGATATTTGATGAAGACAAGCAAGTTTGACAGGTAAAAACGAAGCCTGAACCTTTATGAGACATTTATTATTATTGTTCTCCTGAATCAAAGCTGTCCTTCAGAACTACTATGAGCTTAGCAGAATGAGCAGGTATCTAAGTGTTATGACAAATCCAGCAGCAACTGCTGCCAAGGCTTTACGAGGGATGTGGTTATCTGTAACCAAGTATTATGATCTTGATGCTGAAATACTTGGGTGATTCATCTATCACACATGTGGTATAGGGGGTCACATACAGATGTTCTCAAAAATCAGTGAATCTCTTTTTTTTCTGTGCTCTGCATTCAAGTTCTAATTTCCTTCTCCAAGCTGGCTCAGAAACACCAGGAGGATATTCATTCCTGTGGTTTTATTGCTTTTATATGTCAAGTCTAGGCAGGAACTTGAAAATGGAGTAGTGCTATAATTTGTGCTCCCATTGAAGGGATAAGGTTGAAATTTAAAAACAGTTGAACTCAGTTTTGATCTGATAATAGGAGAAGAGATACTTAGAAGACATTTCACTTTTATGGTCACTTAAATTAAAATGAAAATAATTCCCATTATTTCCTTCTGAGACTAAAACCCAAGTCCAACAGTCCTGATATGGACAGGTCAAATCAAGCACTTTCTGATGTTCTACAAGTCTGGATCTGGAATTTTAGTTATTTTCCATCACAAACCTGTGCAGTGTTACCTCTTGCTACCTTACAAATCCATTTTAGTCTGACAAGAGACTGTACCTCCTATGTCTACCTACACACAGGTCTAAATACACTGGTGTCAATACAATATTAGCTACAGCAAAGACAACTCCCTTCATCATTTCATCCACCATTATCCACCATCATTCCACTGTTGACCATACCTAAATACACCTTGATATGCGCACCACCAGACACTGTCAAACACCTCACATTGGGCACCAACAAGAACCAAAGGAGAAACCACAGGAAATGGAAATGCTGCTTTCAGATGCTCATCCAGACCCAACTTTCCCCACCTCTTTCTTTTCAAGATGAGCTTTAGCTACTCAGTTTGGATATACACATTCAAACTTGCACAAAACTTTGACTTTGGATAAGAGTAGTAGCTAGCACTTCTCTATTTTTTTTCTACACAGTGAAAAGCATCAAAAGACAATGAGGAAGGCTGAATGATTCATAGTAATGGAACGAAATACCATTCACAAATGTTTTTTCCATAGCCATTTGTCACTTATTGTATTGAAACCACTTCAGAAGATGTGTCTCTAAGAGCCTTTTGATATTAGCATGATTAAAAACATAACTCAATTAAGCAACCCCATAATATTTCTGTATATTATATGAGCAGGACCTTGAGTGACCACTTCATTCAACCCCTGGATAAATGGCCGCTTCTAGCAGAAGGCTGTTATTCTGCAAGATGCTTCAGATAGTTGTATAACACCAAGGAATTCAAATCTTCTCACCCCAGAGGCATTTTGGCTCACCAAAAGTTAGTCTGGTGTTGGGTCTAGCCTACGTGCCTCAGACCTTCTCAAATCAACCAAGAAAGATGCACCTCTCAAGAGCCATTCTGCCCACTTCAAAATTGATGTCTAAATTTAATTGGAACATTTACGTTTTATATGTATCTTTCTCTCTTTACTGATTATCTACATGTCTACTTGGGTGCCTATCACTTTTCCTGCTGTTTCTGTCATACACAGAATGAGCATTTTCATATGTACCTGACTTGTTACACATATCTCCATATTGATTTCCTATACCTCAAGCACACTGTTACACATGTATGCATAACTTTGCATTCATATATTTTAACGCATTCACTACATTAAAAAAAAGCTTTCAATAAAATGTAGCCAAAAAAAAGGCTCTTCCAAAGTACTAGCCGTCCCAGATCCCTACCTGCTGGGCAGTTGCATCGCTGGTGCGTGTCTCGAACTTCTCGATGTCTCGGCAAGTGGAACTTTAATTTCTGTCAAGGGAGAAAAAAGAGCCAAAGGATTCATTAGTACCACTGAAACTAAAGCCTCAGATTCTTGGAAAAGTGAGACTGGGGGATGCTGCCCAAGCAGAGATGGGAGAGACAGAGCAGAACAGTTTGGAACGAAGAAAGACATTAAAGTTCATAGTCTTTGACTAGAAATGTGGGGTTTGATTGGAAGCAGGCTGAGAGAGTTTCCTAATGGCCTCCAAATGTGTTCTTCCTGACAAGGATTACAAAATCAAGAGCCAGCAGTGGCAAATAAAGAGATGACTGTGTCCTCATGAGAAAGCCGTATTTCTCAGAAGACCCATTCAGCAGATGAAAAACGGAGATCTGGAGCAGGTACTCTTCCCCCCTGCAGCAGATTCCTTATGCTCACAGAGACACCTGGACAGAAAAAAAGTGTCCCACTGAAAAACTGTGGCTGAAGTGGCCTCAAAACACCAATGGCATTTAATTAATCCTTCAGAGGCTGTGAAGGTTAGTTTCCCTCCACTGCAGAACAAAACAAAACCCACTGAGAGCTCCCAAAAGGTGGAATCACATCAAAATGTTGATTTCCAATGAGTCTGGATTTCTAATGGTACTGGTGCATTGGTCTCCTACTCTCTGTCCTTGTAGGTGCATCTCTTAAAGGGGTGATGAAGTCCACGTGAGGCCATTGCATCTTCTCTCACTGGAAATGTAATTAAAATTGACCCATGTCCTGAGCAAAATGCACTTAGGGGGCAGCATCCACATCACTCCTCGTAGACATTATCAACGTAACTGTGATTTAATGAAGAAAATGCAAATCAATCCAAGTAAGTTATTCATTAATGCCTGTGAACCACACAGGTTAATGATTTGAGAAGACTGAACTGCTGGGGTGCCTCTGCTAAAGAGCCACCGCCTCTTCCCTTCTAATCCTCAAGCCCAACTGTTCATCCCAGTTGCATCTTCTTACTGTCTGACCTACTTCACAACCAGGGCTGATATTTCGAAAGAAGTAATCTTATGTAGAACTCAACAGAAAGCCAAGCGCAGGATCACATTAACCAAGCACCTTCCTACAAGAAGACATCCATTTGGGGAAATTTTATTTTAGAGAGGAAAAAATAAAGCAACATATTTCTGCCTGGGATAAGGGAAGGCAGAACTAGCTGGAATATTTCAATTTTTCACTTTGAAAGGACTGGCTCCCTTATTGCAAGTCAAAACTAGTAAGGGTTGTTGTGATTGTCTAGAAATCTAAACTTTTCAGAGGTTTTTTTTTTGCATGGTAGACTGAAATGCTTTGATAGAGACTTGACTTGATATCAGGGCGAGGAGAGGGTTTCACAGAATCGCAGAATCACAGAATGTTAGAGATTGGAAGGGACCTCGAAAGATCATCTAGTCCAATCCCCCTGCCGGAGCAGGAACACCTAGATCAGATCACACAGGAACGCATCCAGGCGGGCTTTGAATGTCTCCAGAGAAGGAGACTTCACAACCTCTCTGGGCAGCCTGTTCCAGTGCTCTGTCACCCTCACCGTGAAGAAGTTTTTTCTCATATTCAAGTGGAACCTCCTATGTTCCAGCTTGAACCCATTGCCCCTTGTCCTGTCACTGGATGTCACAGAGAAGAGCCTGGCTCCATCCTCCTGACACTCACCCTTTACATATTTACATATTTATAAACATTGATTAGGTCACCCCTCAGTCTCCTCTTTTCCAGGCTAAAGAGACCCAGCTCCCTCAGCCTTTCCTCATAAGGGAGATGCTCCATTCCCTTCATCATCTTTGTGGCTCTGCGCTGGACTCTCTCCAGCAGTTCCCTGTCCCTCTTGAACTGAGGGGCCCAGAACTGGACACAATATTCCAGATGCGGTCTTACCAGGGCAGAGTAAAGGAGGGAGGAGAATTGCCGGTTCCCATGCAGCATTTTATCTGTGTTTAGCTTCTCAGTTTAAAAGCACAGATACGTCAATCTTTGCATTTGGGCACATTCCCATCTAGCTGCCCCCCCACATGGCATGGCTCTGCTCCGCCGCAATGCCTGGCTTCAGACACTTTGTGCTAATGGTCAAACATGGGCACAAACAGGGCAGTGAAGCCTTTATTTGGACACTTGCACTGGTATGTAGACATACGCGTTCCTGTTTCCGTCTACACAAGTGCCAACCAAAATGTCTGAACGCGAGACTGCCACATTTGGGTGGGGTTCCCACATTTGGGAATCAGGCTTAGCACAGGGAAGGCGTGATGGATCACACGAGCAGGAGCAGAAAGCCATTTCCGAATCCTCAAGGGTCCAACACCCTGGCTGCAGCGGGGCCCTTTGCACATGAAAGTATGCGAGGAAACATGCAACAGATTGGTGCACCACCAAATGCAGAGGCACCCCAGGGACCAAGGAGGAATGGCCTGGGCGACAGGCAGCGTTAGGGCTTGCTGCAAGAAGCCTTGGCCAAGTTGCTCTGCTGGCACACAAGCTGAGGAGCAGCATAACTGGACTTATCAAGGGAGTGATGGCCCAGAAGGACTCAAGCACAACCAGGGAAGGAACAGGAGCTAGAGCATTTCCCCACAACTTTATCTGCAGGGTCAGGGTAGTGGAAACACCTGGGACAAATGAAATAGCCTTCTCAAGGATGGGGATCCATGGGAGGAAGGTGTGAGTGCTGCTGGGCAGGGCTGGGAGCACAGCCCCAAGCACTGGTACTGTGCAGCCATCGGGCACTCACTGGCACTGGGCATTTTCTTTATCCCTGGCCATCGCAGTGCATCCCCGAAGCCCAGGAGCTCCACACATCCCTGGGGAGTGCAAAGGGCTGTGGTGCTGTGGGATTGCACCCCTTCAGTAGGGGACAAAACCTAACAGGAGTTTAGGAGTGCCTTGGGTTCTGTTTCCTGAGCAGTCTATTAAACAGACATTGACTGCAACAGAAAAACCCCTCGGCTTCTGGAGAGCTCAGTTCAACTTTGGGTCGAGATGGTGAAACAAATCGAATTCCTGGCCTTTTCTGCTTCCCTCATTACCACTGTGCAAAATACCGCCTGGTCCAACACAAGAAGCTGGCTTTGCTCAGGAGAGCAAAAAGAAAGGGCTTTCCTCTAGAACTGGCCTTTCCAAGAGAAAACTTCCATTCCCTGACAGCAGAAAATCATTAATTTTAGGGCAAGGCTGACTTCTGTATGCAAAAATAGAAGAACATGGTCTCTGGGAAGCTAGTGTTCGTGATCTCCTTTCTGGGAACTGGGGTTTGCTTTTTCACCTGAGGGACACCTAGAGCATTAAACATCGGAGGAGCAACTGGCTACCTCTTTCCCAGGCAGAAATGCTGAAAACAGTTCTTACAGAGAAGTTTGGCTTGACAGCACAGCCTGCTTGCTCTTGATGGTCCTATTTTCCGGACACATAATGGCTGCACTTTCCCCCTACACATATGAAAGTGTCTGAAAAAGCCTTTGCCAGCATTGGGGCCACAGTTGACCGGCTCCCATGTGGGGACTGTACACCTCTGTGTATTTAGGGAGCCATCACACATCGCTGAGTGCAGAGGAAAGGGGAAAACCCTCTGTCTGCAAGAGGGCAAGGGCAGAAGGGTCCAGCTGGAAATGGGCAATAAAGCCAGCAAGAGCTTTTCCTGTGGGTTTTGTTATCTCACCACTAGTGTGATAGGACAGGGCTGGCTTGGGTGGACAGAGTAGTGAAAGCAAGACCTCTTCTGACCTTAAAGGACAGTGGCTGTGGCCTCCTAAACCTTGCAAGTGCCTATCTGTTTTGGATGGACACTTGAGATTAGGTGAAAGAGAGGGCACTTCTTCAAAGGGGGCAGATTAATAGCTCTTTAGCAGAAGTAGTTGTTTGCAGTCACCCGGGGAGGTGAAATCATTTCCCACCACTATCTCCAACAGCTAAAAGAAACATGTCTCAAATAGATAATCTATTACAACTATCAGGAGGATTTCAAGGGCTGGTGGTTTTGTTCACTCTCATTGTTTTAGCTCCAGTTCAGCAGTTTTTTCTTAAAGGCCCAGCTTCTGGAATCACAGGGCCATGCAGCATAGAGCAAAAGCAAGCAGCGAGCGCTCCTAGATGGAGCAAAAAGCTTGGAAATAACACCATCTATGTTCAGGGATTGCAGGCAGGTGGAAGGAAACAGGACTTCACTACCAGAGGAATTGGAAGAAAAAAAAAAAAACAACAGATCTCATAATTTTGAGGTGGAAAACACTAAGCTAAAGATCAAGGTAGGGTATGCTTAGAGCAATCTTGCTGACACTGGGAAGCACAACTGAGCAGTGTGCTTTGAGACTTGTAAGCAAAAGGAGGGAAAAAAAAGCTTTAAGCTGGGACGGAAAGAGTTTTCAGGTGTCCCTCCTTTGCTCACATACATTAGGAGAGAGTCCCAGGAAAATGAGCCTGTTGGGAAAGCAGTGAGGATCGGTGCTCCCTCCCCACCCATGGCAGAGCCCCTGAGTCCCTTCAGGATCACTAAAGACACATACCTTCAACACAACCCCCTGAGAAGCTGAGTGCACTCATTACGGTGTAGAGGAGCAGCTGATCTTCCCCCAGGCTTTACACGATAACTGCTGTTGCATTACACACACACATACTTCTATGTCTACAAGCACACAAATTCTGTTTTTCCTAGCAGCAGCAGCACTGAATCCATCCTCCTCTCCACCCTGCCAAGCTTTCGGCAAGCAAAATGGTACCAAATGTTACCCAGCATGGGGATCTTCTTAGGAAAGCTTTGCCTCATCTGCAAATGCCAGTAGTGAGTTTATTTGTGCTCTTTGTATGAATTTCTGATGGTCCATAAATGCAGAATAATTTCTATGCAGAGCTAAAGTTTCCCTGAAGTACCTGTTTCTGGCCCATTCCACAGATATTTTTGAGGGAGAAGTCAATTTGTGTCTAGTAGAAAATTCCCCTGTGGTGTTCACCAACACCAGGCAGAGGTTTACACAGTAGCAAGTGAAGCAGCACTGGTCGGACTGCTTCTGGGAATGCATCTGCCACCCTCTCCTTGCTCATCCTGCATTGAGATGGAAACACTGGCACAGCCAGCTGCGAGTGCTCCAAAACTGGGCTGCAAGACTGGGAAAACATCCCCACCAGCTGGCTTAAAACTGATGTCTTAAACAAACCAGCCCAGCTCCTCTCCCTGCCAGTTTGCTTTATTTTAGTTTGTCTGCAAGAAAGGCACTTAACAGGACTTTGGCACGTTGCACTTTTCAGTGCAACCTGTATGGTGTCCCCACTGTGGCTCACAGACCCTCGGGAACCTCCGGGGCTCCCCGGGCACAGTCTGGAGGACACCATGCACTCCAGCTTGGAGTACAGAGCAGTACAGGTTTTGAGCATAACCTTAGAATTCCTCTGTCAGCCCTCACAGACTTTGCTTTTTGACATCCCTCTGGCTGATCTTCACAGCCACCAGAGCTACAAATGTGCTCCTGCACCCGTGGCTCCTGTCACCTCCCCGCCTGGCTCAGACCAGCTCTTTCAAAAGCCGAGTTTTCTTTAAAGCTTTGCTATTTTATTTTGTGATGGATAACACTGAGCTGGCAGCTGTGAAACCCATTAAGGTTGAAACACCAGGAAACTCTGCGAGGGTGTGGCAGTGAGAGGCAGCGAGGGTCTGACCAAGGGGGAATGAATAACCTATCCCACTTTCACATCCATCATGGCCGCAGCCCCTCTCCCCCCAGTCCTGCTCAGCACTGTCTCTTATGTGTTTTTCTTCTCCTATCCTTTCCTTGCTCCCCTTTATGTTTCCTGTTTTTTTCTGTTTTTCTCGTCCCTTGACAGCCAGTCCGGGACACCCATCCAACCTAGCCTCACTTCAGACCTAATGAAAATGAAGACCAGGGGGATTTGTTTTTCTTTCCTAAGCAAAAGCCCCATATGCCACCCCACCATCTGTCCGCCAGCAGATCCCTACCCTGCACCTTGAGCTGCTTGGCCCACGCCAATGCCTCTGGCCTGAGAGGTGGAGTCTGAAGTAGCTGTTTTAGGAGCTTAGCTGAAGGGTCTTATCCCCTGGGGTCCCAGCCCTCCTTCTCCCATAGACAGCAGACTTTCCCATGTGTAAACAAACAGGAGACCTGGGCCAGGCATCCCTGCTCCTTCACAGGCTCTGGCACCTTTCTGCAAAACATTTTTGAAGCTCTGGCCCCGCTGGTAACCCTGACAGTACCTGCGAGCAAGTGCTGGCCCCTCAATCAGTGGTTCCTGTCCCACAGCTGCTCCCCGCACTGGATGCAGGGGGGCTGGGGCCACCCTCAGGGTCTCAGGGGAGGGCTCCTCAGAAAATAGGGGTGCATGTGGGTGTCATGAGAGCCCCACTTCCTTGCTAAGCCCGGCTGTAAAAAAGGCAGAAAGGTGTTGCAGCCAGCAGAGCCATCAGCACACAGGGGGCCATCCGGACCCAGGCACTGCTCCTGGGAGGTGTCCTGTGGTACATCTCATATCACTTGGTAGAGATAAACTGCAACTTCCTAGGAGACTCGTGCCAGCAGCAGCAAGGGGAATGCTGCATGTTATCCCCGTCCGGTGGTGGGGAAGAAGTCCCTGCGCAAGGGTGCAACCACGGGGCACAGCCACTTGCAACACTTCCACCCCCCCTAGAAAGCTTTTCTCTGTGGGGTACTGCCCCATAGACCCTGTCTCCCCCTTATTCCTCATTCAAAGAGGCCACTCAAAACCACATCCTGCTGCTCCTATGGTGTTTGCTGACTCGAGGTTCACCGCTTTTGGCTGCAAACCCCAGGCGATCCAGAGACTTCTCCCACAAGACCAGTAAAAGGTAGCCAAGCCTATCAGCATTAGGTTTAAACTTCTCACAACAGACCTCTACTGCTCCTAGAAAGCACAGAGGGGTCCCCGTGACCCCTGAGTGCCAGGCAGCACTACCCTGAGGCAGGTCCCAATAGCCACTGTGCTGTTCCTCACTTCAGTTAGCAAAAGAATCACAGGAGATTTTTTCAGACACAAACAGTTTTTGGGCTAGCTGTAGGGATCTCTCCAGCCTGTCTCAAGCCAAGGCTAGAGTAAACAGAAAAAAGGAGACGTGGGTGGAAACTGCCCCAGCCCTGAATCTCAGCCCCAAGCCTCCCCCAGAGCTGTGGGAACAGTTCAGTGTGGACCTGCATGGAGAGTTCAGAGACGTGAACCACCATCTGCTCCCTGACACGTCAAAGCCACTTCAAAGCCCCAATAAGGCGAGGAATCCTGCAGGTTACTCATCCTGCCTAGGGCAGAGGAGCCCAGGCAGCCCCCAGGAGCATCAGCACAGCAAAGTAAAAGGTATCAGCAACAAAAATCTGCACTTTTGGTCCCTCTTTATTGACCTGCTGAAGCTCAGGCTTCTTCAGCAGCAGCTCTCCCTCATCCTCAGAGGAAGAGCCCGCTGGCTCCGGTGGAGTTTGGACGGGGCTCAAGCGGGCATAGCACAGCCATATGCTCTGCACTGATGCTCTAGCAGGACCAGAAACTATTCTGGCAGTGCCGGTGTGTCTCATTTTCCTGAGGCAGGAGCCATGGGAAGGGGTCAGGGCTGGCATGGCAGCAAAGCCAGTCCATCACAGCACTGGTGTGTTTGCAGTTTCCTCCTCCCATAGCCACACAGGCTGTAGCGTGTCTTGCCTGTCCCTCTCCTGGGGCTCAAACCCCCACTGAATTTTCAGGTTTAACCTCTAGCTCTCACTCTTTTGGTAGGCAATGCCACCAGTCACCAAACAGAGTGGGCTGGCAGGATGAGGTTTCCCCCTTTGCAAGGTGCTGGGGATCAGACACAGTGTGGGCTTGGGCAGAGGGAAGCAAACACCAGGCAGGTTTGAGAGGTGGGAGGGACCTGAAAGCATGGGAAATTCAACCTGGCAGCATCACTTATGCAGAAACACATTTTTAAGGGAGGAAAAAAAAAAAAAAGGATAATGCGACTGTGCGAGTAGGCACGTACCTAAAATCTACAGCACTGCAAATTATACATGCAAAACAAAACACCGACCTCATCAAGCAGTTGGTCAACTCTTCCCAAAATAGCTGTCTCCATTTGGTCTGCTGAGAACCATGCAGGGAGCTGTGTGGGTCTGTCTGCTTCCAAGTGGGACACCCGGGACTGCAGATCGGAGGTCCGAAAGTACAGCAGGAGGCTCAGCACCAGAGAGAGCAGGGAGATGCTGGGCAGCCCTGAGCCCAGCAGGAGA
>NW_010129477.1:1456-38031 GCF_000699245.1 Pterocles gutturalis | reverse complement strand
CCACCCACCCACTGTCAAAAGCTGCTTCGCCAACGCCTTTCCAGCTCTTCTCCTCCAACATTCCCTCCCTGTCCTGAGAAACAATAAATAAATAAATAGAATAAATAAAGCCTCACTCCCACTCTGAGAAGCACAATCCAGAAGACATAGAAAAAGAGTGTCCAAGGGGATCCCAGTGCCAGCAAATGACAAATAACAGCAATAGTGACAAAAGTGGGGGAGGTCTTTAAAAAATAAAAACAAACCACACACACATAAAAGGGGTGCAGGAAAAAGGATCCAACTGCAGCAAAGAGTGGGAGGGCACAAAAAAAAAAAAATCTGATCGGGATTTTTTTTTTTTTCCTCCTGTGTTTCAGTCTTTTGGTTCGCTGGTAGGTTTTTGTTTCCTTCTAAACCGCTAGTTTCAGTTCCTTCGCAGACCGGCCAGAAGCTCACACATGAAAGTCCCCATTAGAGAGAGGTAATTCTCAGCTGCTCTGGCGACGTTGTGCTCTGGCTGATTGTGGCTCCCCTGTAACATGACACACTCCCTCCGAACTACAGGGCTGGGATGAGCGAGCTGCACGACTTCCCAAAGTAACCTCCTCTGCTCGCCCGCTCTCTCCACCTCTCCCTTGCTGTATGATTTATTTATTTATGCAAAGCGCCGGGGTGGGATCGGGCAGTGGGACGCCCCTGTCCCCGCTCGGTCCCCAAACCACCTCTCCGCCGCCAGCCCTTTCCTTTGAAGTGACTCTCGCCGAGGTTATTTATAGGAGCAGGAAAGAGATTGTAAAACAGAGGCTGGGCTCACACCAGCCTGCGTCTTTCTTTCCTCCCTGCAGCCAAAGGGAACTTTACAGGATGGTACAGACGGGCTCTCACATCCCCTGCGCAGATGCCGGGGCAGCCCTCAGGCACAAGCAGGGGGGTATTTTGACCCCGATATTTTGAGGAGAGCAGCCAGGTAGGGTGAGAACCAGACAGGGATGTCTGGAAACAAGAGCTGGCAGCTGAGGTCTCTGCTAAAAACAAGCAAAAGGCAGCAGGCAGCAACACCCCAGGCAGGCAAGCTGCAGTGCAAGGGGGGAACATTTTGGGCTTGATTTGGGCATACAAGCTGCTGAGCATGGAGGTTACCTAGGACGTTCAGAGGAATTAATCTGCTGAGGCCCTCTACTGAAGCAGAGCATCCTGTCACCTCCCACCACTGGCCACAGGGTGCCAGACAGAAAACCCCCTTGGCGGGGAGCAGTCTCCCCAATACGTGCCATAGGGCAGCTCCAAGCCACATGTCTGGGAAACAAAGCCTCTTTCTGTTCTTCAGCAGCAAGGAAGGCCCACATCTCCAATTTTTCTGAACATGAGATACAATATTTTATCCTCCAGGGTGACATGCAGGTTCTGCTGAGCCCCTGCCTGTCCATCTGTCCCTCCTTTGATCCCCTTCCTGAGCGCACACAGCAGTGAAGCAGCACAGGGCTGTCTGTGGTGCACAGTCATCAAAACGTGGGCAGCAAATTGGTCTCTTAAAATCTGGCTCCCTTGTGTCCCTTTTGCTGTCATTTACAGGTTTTAAATGAAGATTTTGCATGCAGTCTGTGCTGGAAATTACTGGCAGAGAAAACTCACATTCATGTCTTGCCCGGTCTCCATTTAAGAGGGCTGAAAGAAATAGACCTTCTGGGAGCAGGTTAAAGCACGCACAAGATGTTTCTTCTCCACCAGACAAACCCTTGGAGGGCCCGGTAGCACACAGCCTTGATTCTTCGAATGGCCTCATGCCTTTCACAGCCACTCGCTTCCCAAAATGGGGTTTTAGCGTCTGTGAGGCAGGAAATCCTTTCTTTATTTCTTTTAGCAAGTTTCTTGTCATCTGGCTGCTCAAATTCGTGTTGCTGTTCCGGCATGCATGGAAAAGCCCCCTCTGACGGCTGCAGCCTTTCAACAGTTTCTCATATGAGCAGGGCAGACCCATGTAACCCACAGACCCAGCACATGCAAGGTGTCTATTCATTTGGGAGGCACAGCTGCCCTGATCTCATACCCCCTGCTCAGTCTCTTCCAGCTATGCCTGTGTTAGCAGGCTATTACTTTGCAAAAGAAAAAGGAGTCTTTGAGGCTGTGGCTCTGTCGGAGAGAAAGTGTGGTCTGTGGAGTTACCTAAGATGCCATCTGCCATCACAGCAAATAAGCAGACAGTGAGAAATGGAGATGCTTAGAAGCTGATGATACAGTGTTTGGGAAGCGGAGATCTACATGGGGAAATAACAGTTGGCAACTGGGAGGCTGGGCATCCTAGAGACCTCTGAAGTATGCTGCTTAAAGACTGGGGTTGAACTACTGATGACTGCAGCTACCTGCCTGTGTTATACACAACTTCACTGAAGGCTATCTCTATCTCCTTTATACCAGCCCAAGCACTAAAAATCACAAAAATGCACCCTCTAAGCTGAAAACAGAAATCTGTGGGGTGTCTACATTTCATTTCTCCACACTGGCTGGGGAGATCTCTCTGCTCTTTCGCTCTGATTTGTGATAGAGATCCTGCTGTCCAGACATGAGCATCACCAGAATGACTCTCCAAGTGCCTTTTCCTGCCTCCCCACCAGCCCTTCTCCAGCTGATCAGTTCATTTCAGGGGTGTGTCATAGCTGCTGCAGGCTGGGGAGCTGCACTCAGCTGGGTTTCACGTAGAAGCCTTAGCTACAGATGTGCAGGAGGGTAATTTTTCTATCCATGAGGCATTAAGGAGCCCTGTCATCCCGTGCCAATACAAATGGACTAATTTAGCTATGAACCTGAGCCAACTGCGCATGTCAAGTCTGCAGCACTGCTTGCCAGACGAGCTGCCTCCAGAAATGGGCCCCGGCACGTGGAGTCATCTCATCATTCCTCGAGATGAGCACGACCCAACCTTCAGCTCTCTCAGCAGCCTCTGAGGAGGTGGGTGAGGGCCTGAAACCTGTCCTCCTGCAAGTTTGTGACTGTGGAGGCTGGTCAAGTAGAAGCAGATGCTCAGCTGCAGTCAAAGGGAGTGATTTCACTGACCAGTGACTCTTAGAGCAGGCTGGACTGCCCTCGATACACCAAGCTCGAGGCTACACCCTCTCTCCTCGAGGAGGTTGATGCAATTCTGTACAAGGACAGTTACCACACACTTCCACTGCTTCTAACAGGTCCTCCAGGGTGGGTATGGACCTCAGCACAAACATACAATGAAATCTGGAGCAAATATAAAGCAATAGATACCTCCCAAACCAGCTGAGCCCCTCCGTACAGTGAAAGAAAGCATTTCACATCTGACAAGTGGCACTGGGTCAATTGACGCACTGCACACGGTTGCATACAGGTTATGCAAGCCTCCCGGTTTGTCAGTCTGTAGCTGGTACTAGCACTTTGGCCTTCTCAGGGACATCTGTGTGTGGGCAAATTGCCTTACGGAGATGTTGCTCCGTGCTGCTCTGCCACCAACACACAGCGCTTACAAAGGGGGCATGATGTGTGCGGATCCCTCACTGGGCACAGTGTGGTTTCATTGCAAAAGAACATAAACCCTCTTTGACTCCAGGTAGGTACCATGGGCATGAACCACTCCACGCCGCAGGCCATAAACAGAAAAGCTGGGCATGGATGAGGTTCTCACTTCTACGCACACGGTTCAAGCCAGCAAGGCATCTATGGCAGTTCTTCATTTGGCCTGAAAAGGGGCTGGCAACAGCAGCAGGCCTTCCTCATTTTCCTTCACTGTAAGTGGAGGCTTTCATTAAAAAAATAGTGCCCTTCCTGTCACTAACTGGAAGTTGAAGTCAACTGCATGGTGATGGTGTGCACTCAGTCCGACATCTCCAAAACTGACAGAGAAGAACTTCCCATTTTCAGGCTATTTACGAGGGAGAAAAACCCCACCCAATTTCTCTTACTTTCTGTTGTTTTTTTTTCCCTCTCAGGAAATGTGGGGGTCTTGGTGTGCTCCAATGAGCCATTAACTAGCAGCCAACATCTCCAGCTATTGTAAATATATTAAATCAAGGCCTTTCACTGCATTTATTAGACTCAAGAACAACATCTGGAAACAGATGTTTTCTGAGTACAAACAAGAGGAGGGAGGAAGGGAAAAAAAAAAGGGGAAAAAAAAGGACTCTTGCAAGTGGAAGTGTACGGGTCTGCAGACCATCCCTTTGCAAAATGCTGCTCAGAGGGAGGACTGTGAGGCTCTGAGGCCAGTGCAGCCATGTGCCTCCTAGGCAAGCCAGTAAGAGCAGGACATCTCAGGGGGGCAGTTTGAGAGAAACAAGGATGGGTGAATAGAACTCATCTGCTTTCAGGGCCCTTATGAGGAACAGTCACAGTGTTCTCACAAGAATGGAATATCTGAGGGGAAGAGATTTTGGGGTGTTTTTCCTGTCTTACTCATGGACCCTCCTTGTCCTCAGTTGCTCTGTGTCACACAGACTGACAGGCTCATGGCAGGGTAATGTCACCTCCGCAGACCAAGGGAGTTGTGCTCTGACTTGGAGTCTTGATGCCACGGCTCAACTTTAGACAATATTTAGAGAAATACATAGTGTTACTAGGGACAAAAAGTAAGCAGGCACAAGTGTACTCAAAAATATATCCCATGATATTATTGGTGAAACTCCATTCTGAACTAGAAACACTTTGGCTTAGGTACCAGAGATGCCTAAGGCACAACAGAGGTCTGAGATGAAAGCCTCCCCACATTTCTTTTGAGGGAAAGGCAGTTGCACCCATACAGATACACTTGCTTTTTATAAAAGAAACTGAAAACACAACCAGTATTTTGTCATCTTTAACCCCAGGTTCACCTCTGACATCGCCAGCCCTGTCTCTCCTGATATGCAGCTACAAATGCTTTGCTGGTCAGGTCAGGAATATTGAGTATTACTTACCTAATTTGGCAGTTGTTTATAGGAAGTATTAAGTAGCCTATGGAGCAGAACAATTCCTGCCTGAGGAGCTGCTCTAACCCATTGTGGAGTTATAGAATAAAGACACATTTGATCCTTTGGGAAAAGGGTTATGAAAATACATGGAAAAAATGTACTGTCCGCACATAGTAATATCATGGCTGTTTTCAATCACTTGGTCTCCTACAAAACAAAAGGGCTCACTGCACAATATAAACTCCTAGCCTTTCACAAGAGCAAGGGCACAAAGAAAGAAGCAAAGCTGGTCGTATCTGGTTGGGGCTTTACATTTTTCATAACCCTAAAATGCCTGAGCTCATTGTTGCCTCCCTCCCGTCAAAGCCAAACCAGCATCATGCAGCTGCACTGGTGGGAACCGATACCCAGAGCTGTGTGAGAACAACAGAGCAGAGCTGGGCGGCACTGGGGGAAGGAGCGGGAGCCCAGCAGCCCCTGCAAAGGTTGTGTCAGAACTTCCAATGGAAGATGAAGCAAGCCCAGGTTTTGCACGGTTTGGGAAAAACCCTTCCCCTAAAGGCTGACCACCCCCTTCTACCTCACCACCCGGAGAGGGAAAGCTTTTCAAAAGGAGAATGCCAAGCAGCAAGTGGTGGACACACAGTTAAGCTGCCCACACTCCTCCTCCTGTTTTCAACTAATCTCTCGCCTTCTGTTCAGAAGATGAGGGGAATGGCCCCAAGCAAGCCAGGCTCTGCAGCCTTCTTCATGGAGAAAGGAAGTTTTTTCCCCAACAGAAGCATTTCACAGCCAAGTTTGGGGGTGGTGAGAAGTTTTACTTCTTTTCAGTGGTAGTTTGTTTGGGTTTTTTCCTCCTGATCTGGAGCTGATTTTTAATGGCTCATGCTCGATGCCCCTGAAATCCGTAGAGACTGTCATCTCTGCTGGCTTGATTTTCACTGTTATCTTGGTTCTTACAGAGCCTGGGTGGGAAAGAGCAGCTAATTAAGAACAACATTGATACAAATAAGACAAGAAAAAACTTCCACCCCTGCAGCACTATTCCTCCATATCTTGGTAGCCTAAAAATTCAGACAGCAGCCTGCAGGAGGTGGGTTTTGCTCAGATCTGAGATAGTCCTGCCCCAGGAAAATTGCTTTGGAAACACTTGTAGTTTTGGTGAACCTGGGAAAACCATGGTGCAGACCATCACTACAAACTCCCAGCACAGCGAGAGCAGTGCAAAGCACTAGCTGTAGCAGAGACACTCAGACTGAATGCTCAAAATACAGGTGGAAGAATAAGGATGAGATTTTCAGGTATCAAACAAGCAGAGCCATCTCCAAGGGCGAGGGGCAGCTGTTCCTGGAACACGACATTCTTCACCACATGTCTGGGTCTCCAAGAAGGAGCTCCTCAATTGCCCACTGCAACTCCCCTCAGCCCCTTGCTGAGCAGAAAACCTCCCTTATTAAAGTTGAGGTCAGGAATTGCATGCCCAGTTAGTTACTCATGCACCGAGGTGCTCTCCACAGTGCATTGGCACACATGGGATGGATAAATCAGAGCACTGATTTGCATTTGGATTTACCATTTACTGAGAAGCTACTGCTGAATGCCTTCAAGCCTCGCTGCTCAGCTGGACTATTGCACCCACCCCCCTCCTGCCTTCTCACCTCTCCCAAGCACAGGGTTCTCGTTCACCCTCCACTACCAATTTCCACACACACATTACTAAGAAAACGCTTTCACTTCACCTTTCACAGATGCAGATAAAGTTCCTGCCAGCAACCTGGCACAACCAGTCAACATATGTGGGGTGAACACACTACAGGGTGAGCTGGAAACCCCAAAATCTTGAGGCCAAGCAGGCCTACCCAGGGGAGACCAGATACCACGTGCATACTCACAGACAGGCAGAACTTCTAGGAAACCAAACCCTACAGTGCTGGGGAAGGCAGCAGGCAGCCAGGGAACCCACAGCAGCTTTGCACAGCCTTTGAAGCTAATGAATCAGAGCTGGGAGGACTGGGAAACCCAGACCGAGTGTCAACTGAATTGGGGAAGAAAGAATAATGAAGCAAGGCTCCCCTAGAAGATGGATTGTTTCAGAGTCCAGGAGTGAAGGGGAATGGATACAGCAAGCTCAGGAAATTGGAAACAACTTTTGGTAAATACTTCCTCTCACTCCAGCACTTGGTCTTTTATCAAAGCTCATTCAGACCCTGCCAGCAGTGCGCAAAGCAGCTCTGCTCCAATGTAATGCAAAAGACAGGCTCAGCAGCTGGGAGGTTAGTGGCTAATGGAGTAGAGTCGGGCTCAATTTCCCTCAAAATTGCTCACAGAGGAAAGCTGGGAGACAAGGAGTGCTGCTAATGTCCTTCTGCAATGCCACTGCTTCCCCTGCACAGGGCAGAGCCCTCTCTTGTACCCTCTGCCTCCCACGCTGCAGCTTCCCACGGCTCATACCCACAGTCCAGAAGGAGGAAGAGCAAAACAAAAGCGAAGCATGAAGGACATGAGCTCCTATCCCTGGGAGCAGATTGATGGTGTTGGAGAACAGCACAGCTCCCTTTGTTGGGGTTTTCCGTCTCATCACTGTTGCTTTCGCAGTACCTGATGTAAATCCTCCTGGCAGGGTGATTAACCTGCCTTATTTATGGCAGCTCTGTCAGTAAATCCTCAGCCATCTATGGAGTTTCTTCCAGCTTGTTTTCAGCTGCCACTGGGGGCTTGTGTCCTTTTAGCAGCGTCACAAGGGGACTATGGAAAAATGCTTTTCCACCCCAAGGGCACCCTGGCAAGGCCAATTCACATGTGGGATGTGCAGGGCACACCCAGAGCCACAGTATTCCATCAAGGCACTGCACCCTCATCAGGCTGGGCATCCAAGGGGCATGTCGGAAGCAGAGTGCCAAGAAAACAACTTGTTTTAAGAGAAAGGGCTCAATTCCTCTTGCTTGGGACTCGTTAAAATCAATGGAAAAAGCCCTTTTTAGCTTCCCTAGGCTTTGCCACTTATGTGTCACGCCAGCTTGACGTCAGTGTAGCCACTCCAGATTCATGCTGGTTCGGAAAAAGGGAATCTGTTGTGACAGGTCCCGATGAGAAGAGGGGAAAGCTGGGTCCTCCGGCCACAAACTCAGTATCTATGGGGAGAAGCCAAGCCCCCAATTTTTACCACAGGCATCTGAAACCGCTTCTTCACGCATTATAACATTTTCCCTCTTTTCTCCTCAATAAATCAGTGCTATCCACCTCATATACATGAGAACAGAAATAATTGGAAGTTAGGCTGGAGCACTAGTACCTGTTTCAAATTTGAGAGGCCTGTTCCTGATTGCAAACAGCAAGGAGTAAAGTATATATACTTACTAGATCAACATTAAGTAGCAGTAAACACACCCTTGCAATTTCCCTTTAAGGACATTAGCCTATAATGGTGGTTCAGGCTCAAAATATCTTTTTTTTTTCCTTTGGCCATATGCTGCTACCAATGCAATGAATAAAAACCACTTCTCTCCTTTAAGAGGGCTCATCAGGGAAAGAGCAAGAGCCCCTCTTTGCAGGTGCTGCTGCCCACCACCCACCTTGCAGACGTCCATCCTGCCTGTGTCAGGGGATGTTGCGATGGATCAGGGCAAAGCCACCATAACCTGTGCTGTCTGCAGAGGTTTGCCTTTCTCAAGGGCCATGCTGTGTGTCGGTGAGGGGAGAGCTGCCTCCCACTGGTGCCCCTGCCTCAGCAGCAGGGAACAGTGCTCAGCTGCATGCACAACTGTCCCTGCATATTTGGAGCAAGGGGGTTAGCGTGGAGGCTGAAATATCACGCCTATCGGTAGGGCCCTGCGAACAGAAAATAGCAGAGGATCTGGTGGCAGTTTCCTTTCAAGACGTACAGGAATAGCAGCACACATCTCTGATGGATCATATGGACTGAATTCCTCAGCCCGAATCTTTCAGCTTTGAATTCTTCTGCAAACCGTTTTTTACCCCCTTGGTTTGTTTGTTGTTTCAGGACCACTGAATTACCAAGAATGGTTTATATTATCTAACCACCCTGTCCTTATTGCGTTTCAGGGAGGAGACTCTGACAAACAGCCAGATCTAATTTGTACTTTAAATTGGCTTCTGGACCAGACAGTCGTGCCTTCCAGATGGAAAATCCAGTTGCGTTCACCAGTGGTATCCTGATGCATTCGGCTCCCAAATCAGCTTTGTCCAAAGCATGCTCTGGCATGCAATTTGCTTTTTTACAGCCTAAGAGAGGCTGATGGTCACCACAGTCCCTGGTGAAAGAGACAGCATCGCTTTCCATCGCCTATACCAGTTCAGCTGTCAGCCCTACCTCGCTGTCCTGTTATTTTTCCTAGAAGCCTATTTGACAGCTGTAGCAGCTTTATAACTGCCAGATTCAGGATTTGCCTCCCTGGGAAAGTCCTTTCAGGTTGCCTTTTCCAAGGGTGACTCTATGCTACACTTGCTCAAACTGTTTAACACTACCCCAAATCAAAAATAATTTCAAGAAAGCAAATGCCATGCTGCTTTTCATGCATGCAAAGATTTGGATGGCAAAAGATCCTCTTGTCTCCTGCCAGAGCAAAATCAAGGATACGTTCAACCCTCGTTTAGGTTACAGCCAGGGCCTAGCCAGTGGCACATTATGCATGGAACACTAATATTGCTCACAGCCATGGGGTGTTAAAATGCTGCCATTGACAGCGACAGCCTGAGCTGTCATTTGCTTTGTTGGGGGCTAGCAAGGCAAGGCGGCAACTGCCTGGAGGGAGCCCTCAAATGTGACTGGGAGCTGGTCTCTGAGCTGCCCTGTTCCACGTGTTCCACGTGCATGGCCTTTCATTCTTTGAGTTTTCGTCCCTTTCCTCCTCAGTGAAACAAGGCTACTCTAAGTTACTTTAAGATAAACTACTGACCAGGGTTATCATTCAAGGAAAAAAGATTAACAAAGTCAGCCTCAAAGCATTTAAAGCTGGAATTATCAAACCCCTACCTTGCAAGTCCCAAATCTCGTGCTGCCCATCCTCCTCCTGGTCTGGAAAGGCTCCTGTCACCAGGGGGTAATTTAAATCATTTAAGCCTCCTCATGTTCACCTCACACCTCCGAGAGATATGTGCCATGTATCATCCAGGGAAAGGCAATAAGTGATGCTGAGGGAGACCTGAGAAGCCCTTAGAAACAGCACTGAGTGAGCCTCCCTCACTCTTAATGCTTTACCTCATGCTGATACAACAACCATCCTGTTGCAACACCTCTGCGTTCTTCTCAAGTTTCTCCATGTTTTTGAGGGCTTCATCTGCCTAGCAACATGCATGGGACTGAAATTAGCTTTTGGGGGAAACATTAAGAACAAGCTTCTTTGGGGCCATTGTCTGTGGATGGCCAGAGCTTGCAAGGAAGTTCAGAAGATTGTCAATCATGCTGTAGATGGGCAAGATCACTCCTGAAAGGCTTAATGAGAAGCTCACCCCTAACATCCAATGCCACAGCTGAGAGCATTTAGGTATACTCAGCCCTGATGGGCCTTGCAATGAGCAGCGCATTGCACAAGAGCAATGGATGGAGAGGCTCAGTCAGGCTTGTTTCTTGTGTGGGAGAGCCGAGGTGTTGAGCAACGCACAGCAGAGACAGGCAGATCTGCCACCAGGTCTCCACTACATCACCTAACAGTACCCACACATTTCCTGAGTCTCCATTTCCCAGTACCTCTCATAGGGACACACATTTAGCGAAGAAGTGTAAACCACCATCAAATCTGAGTGGCTGCACTTTACAGCCACTTCACCTCAGCCCCAAATAATTGCAGAGAGTCCACAGTAGCAAAGACCAGGCCCGTATATTATTTTAAAGGAGTAGTTTGTTTTGGTTTCACTCCCCTGCCCACATCTCTCCAAAATTGCCCTCTGTTTGTTTGGGATATTCGCAGGCGTGCAATGTTTTCCTGGCCAACTTCGCAAGGGATGTTGCTGTCCTAACAGGCTCAGCCTTTGACTCCTGTGCTGCTGTGGCCAAGTCCTTGGACTCCCCTGCAGAGTGAATCAAGTGACGTGTGCAAAAGACGACGTAAAATAACGTATGCAGAAGGACTGACAAGTTAAAGTATAAGCAATAACTGCAGGTGTGCAAGAGAGCTCCAAGCCTGATGCTTATTGCTCCACTGGATAAAAAAAAGGTCTTGAGGACAAGGAAGCTACACAGCAGGAGCCAAGTCAAACTCATGCAATTCCCCCTTCTCTGTAGAAACTGGCATTTTGCAAAGTGGGGAAACTGCAGCACAGTGAACCCAAAACTGCTCCCACTCTCAGGTTGTAAATAGTTCCCCCTGCTCCTGTTTGATGCTCCCCTCATACAGGATCAGGAGGCCCAGCAGCAGGAACTAGCAAGAACTGGTTTCTGAAAACATGGAAAAAAAATTCCTGAGGGAAAAGAAAAATCAGGCTTGTTTCACTTTGAAGGCTTGTTTGTTTGACGCCTTGGAAAAAGGAAAGAAAACAGTGATGTCTTTGATAAAAAAAATGCCCAAATACAGAAAGAAAGAATGAAAAATGAAATAACACAGTTATGTCTTTTGACAAAAAATGTTGGCCGGCCACACTGCCATGTCTAAGTTGGACGTAGCTCAGCATCATTCAGCAGCAGCGAGGGTCCTCACAGACCATTGCTGGCAACGGCCACTGAAAAATCCTGCCCTGACTTGGAGCTCACACCCTTGCTATTTATATTGATCGTCTGCAATTTGTACAAATGGCATGATCTTGGCAGCATGCATATTTATCTATCTGTTAATGCCACGCTGTTGCCTGCCACACACCAGGGTCAGTGGGTCTCTTTTCTTGCTCTGCCTCCATAAAGATGGGGCCAGGTTTGCAGCAGCAGCCTGATACCTTTTTCTACTCCCACCCTACCACACCAAGCAGCATCCGTTGTGGATCAAAGCCTCCTTCCCTCAGAGAAGTTATTTCATAAATACCTTAATCTGGCTTATTTCTTGAGGCTGCTCTTCCAATGATACACGCAAGGGTTGTTGTGGGGAGCTGTGTCTGGAAGAACACATGGTAAGCAGTTAAATATTGTTCCTGGTAAAAAGCTGTGCTAACAGCAAACCAGCCCAACAATCTGCCTTATGCTCCCAGCCTCACTAGGACAAAACCACAATAAATGATCCAGAGTAGTCATCTTCAATTCTCTCTTTTAGCCCTAAACCAGCTAATCTGCAAAGTCATAAATTATATGTGATATAAATAAACTGGAGGGAGGGTGATACCTTTCTTGTCATAGCTGTATCTCAATTCACATCACAACAGTAATAAAACTATGTTATCTTCAGTTAACTTTGGACACGTCTATCAAATGTCCTATAGTCAAAACAGGTTGTCTCACAAAATACGTTATCAGTTGCAAGTGTCAAACCAACTTTTCTTCCTCCTTCCTTAGACAAAACACGTTCTTGTCCCAGCAAATTAACATGTTGTGAGGTTTCTTACACAATTACATAAACCTGGAATTTTCAGTGATGAGTCTGTTCTTCCATCATCAAAGCATCTAGAGCTCTGAAAGTGAAAACTCACTCAAACACTTCCCTTACCTCAATTTCAATGAAGAAACTAACTAAAAGCCTTGTGCAGACCCAGCAGCCTGAACTAGTGTCCACAGGGCTTGAGCCTACATGTCAAAGTCTGTCACTTAAACCCGCAGCCACATAAATGAAAAACCCCACATTTCTGTGCTTGTTTTCCTCCTCTTCCTTCCATAAATGATATGATCCAAGACCAGGCTATGGTGGGTTGATGGTGACCGGCTGGCTGTCACCCACCCCGCCCCTCTCACTCCTCTCCTCAGCAGGACGCAGAGAAAACAGGAGGAAAAACTCATGGGTGGAGACAAGGATACGAGATCTCTCACTGGTCCCAGTTGAAAAAACACTCCACTTGAGGAAAAATTAGATCCTTTTTAATTAAAATAGATTTGGATGGTGAGAAACAAAGGCAAAACTAAAACCCCTTTCCCCAGCACACACCTGCCCCACCACGGTGTCTCCATAAGTGGCAGAAGAATTCCCTACCGAGGCCTGGAGCACCCCAAGCTGCTCACAGGGCTCTTCCTCACCTTTTCCCCCTCATTCCTGTCCTTTTCCCAGCATTTTTCCCCTTTCTTACCCCATTTCCCCAAGGCATCACACCAGCAGGGCTGAGGGCTGGGCTGTGCGCAGCCACCAGAACCAGCTGGAACTGTCCGGAACCGGCCATGCCCAGGGCGGTTCCAGCTTCTCCTCACAGAGACCCCTCAGCCCCGCTGCAACCCGTCCCCAGGCAAAGGGAACCTGCCCAGCCTCGGTGGTCTGGAAACCTGGGATAAACCGGGTTCCCATGCTTGAGGAGGATCCCCCATTTCCTCACAGGGACCGCTCAAGGGCTGTGGCTTTGCCTCCAGCCGAAGCCGCCATCTCTGAAGGTCTCAACACACTCATGCCTGTATGCTCCACACACCGCTCTCCTCACCTCAACCCACATCTCCAGACATGACAGTAATTAAGTTGTAAATGCTGCTCTTTCTTCCTCCCCCCCCCCCACCTCCATATGTTTTCACTTCAGCCGAACAGCAGAAATATTTCCTGGCAGCTGTCTTTGATGGAGGGCAGGGAGGGAGGTGAGCTGGTGGAGAGGAGAGACACACGGAAGGGACACACGCTTTGAGCCTTTTTGGAAGAAAATAAAAGATGGGCAAGCTCCAGCTCTCTGCTCCTCCAGCCAGTGCAGCAACCTGGGGACAACCAATGAATCTGTTGGGCAGGTGGCTTGGCATGAGAGAAATAAGATATTTTTTTCCCAAGACATGGCCAAACTGGGTGAAAATTGCCTGCACCACTGATGTCCAAAAGGATGGGATGGCTAAGATGGTTTGCTCTCTTGGGCATGGGGTTGCCACTTTCACACACCACTTTCCAAGCCCAGGAAACCTGAAATGTTCCCTGAAAAGCCTCCACCGATCAACAGTCTCCTGCATGAGGTCTGCAGAGCCCATGGCATCACTGACAGCAAGGGGTGGAAGCTGATGCTGTCTTGGCTTTATACACACTTACCTGCAATGAGCCTTCCTCTCTTCCAAAGATCTCTGTTCACTTCTGGATGCTGAGAAAAAGGTCCTTATCTTCACTCATTTCGTTGCCTGAAGTCAACCAAGGAGAATCTCTCCCAGAATTAGCACAGCAGATACCAGCGCAGAAGCCAAACCAGGAACAGCAACATCAGCAAACATCACGCTGGCCTCCGCACAACACTCCTTCCTGGGAAAGCACAGAGCCACCACATACATCCCCTCTGCTGTGTGCTCGCATGCAAGCTGCAGGGCCAGGGATTAACCTCCCTGGGTAAAACTTGAAGCAGGAGGCAGGAGTCACAGGCTGAAAATCAGAGCTGGAAAAATTAGAGAACACAGGTGGAGATCAGGATCTGCTGCATGTTGGGGAGCGCTTGGAGCTGGATTTGGAAACCGAGCCCTAGCCAAAAACTCGACATCTCCTCTTTGCTGGCAAGGGCTCATGCCATCACATTCCTAGACAGAGCTGGCCTGTGCCACATGAATGATATAAAATGGTGTGGTGAAATATCGCCTGTAAGCGGCTCTTCCTCTTACAGGCTAGTTTCACCTTGCCCTCATTCTCTACACGCACACACAGAGGTTTTCTCTTAAATATTATAGCCCTTACAGCAGATCCGCTTGTACTTTTTTTCATATCCTTGCTGGGACATACTGAAAAAAACCCAAACAATGCAAAGCTGTTTTCCATGGCATATCCTACAGGCTGCCCTGCTCCTTTCAAGAATCCCAGCTTTTCTCCCATATCCACCTTGTACCAAAAACTAATGTTTACACTTGAAACACACTCCTGCTCTGTCCCAGCCCCTATGTTGGAGTACAAGGGCACTGTGAAAAGCGCCTGCCATTTCCAGAGGGAAAGCCCAGTAATTAATGACTATCAAAGCCCCAGCTAATCGTTCTGTATGAGTTACCCTTGCACAGAAGCGAAGTAATAAAATCACCAGGGCCAGTGTGAACTGCTGCATTGCCCAGAATGTAGTCACTTGCTGATACGGTATTTCCATAAAACCCCATCCCTTTTCCTTCCAGGCCGATTCACCCATGTTTATTTTGCTCCCCCTTGGGCTTGAAGGGCAAATGTCCTAACACAGATTTCATCATGTCATAGAAAACATCAGAATACCTCAACTGGGCACCTCCTTTTATTCTTCACCTTGGTGGCCTGCAGAAAACCCCTAAAAGGCTAAAACATGCGTCACAGTTAAAAATCAGACAGATACAGAGGCGTTCAATACTCAGAGCTCTGCCTTGCCTGGGAATCTCCAGCAAATCTTAATTTTGCAGTATCTTCTTTACGTTTCAGATTGTTCTAGGTCCCCAGTCCCATGGTGGGAGAAGTCTCTTACAACCGTGTGCAATCAGGAATGTCGCTCTTGCTGCCATGCTTCCAGGTGGTCCCAATTAATCCCACAGAGTTAGAACAGAGCACATAATCGGGAGCTCACCCATGCAGTCGGCAACTGGGAGCCCCAGACATGCTGTATTTATCTGTAAATCAAAGTGAAGCTAAGCAGCTCCCCAGCCCTGACAGCATTGGTGTGTCTCCCAGAAGGTATTACAAATTATTTTTATGACATGCTATGTGTCTTTCTACACTGGACAACAAGTTTACTCAAGAGTTTCTTCCGAAAAAGAATGCCAAGTACTGTCCATTGGGACCAGAATAAGTTCAGAAGGATATACCATCCTGTTTTGGTTTTTATCCATCAATAGCCATTGTGCTGTTTAAAGAACTCAGAGGAGTTTTGTTAGTGGAAAGCTTTTCAATGCTTTGATTTCTATTTTTTTTTCATCCTCTTCTTTTTCTGCAAAATGCCACTTGCAATCCCCATTTTTTTTTCTGGGTGGTTATGCTAAAACTTCTGCCTAAAAGCTTCTGGACAAATTTTGTCCTCAGATATGCGCTTTCAACTGCCAGTGAAATTAGTGGCTTGTTTGCGTGCAAGTTGGAGGAAGGAATTTGGCTCCATCAGCAGCATTTTCCAAGTGGCCACAGAGTGCATGCACACCAATTGTTTGGACCCACGCTTCAGACACCGTAGCCTAGGGGCAGCCAAATTCCCAGACCCCCGCAAGTCACATACCAAAATCTTCACTGGTGAGCTGCGCAGGAAGCATACCTCAGCCCTCGGCGCTGGGGGGCAGGGGGGTGTAACACGCCCGCATGGGATACCAGTGTGGGAGCCGGGTGCTGGTTTTGCTCTCCAGGAACTCACCGCCTTCTTGGCCATAACCCTGCCCAGCTGCAGGTAGGATCAACACAGAGGACAGTTGGTGTTGCACATTAAACGATGTGCATTATCCACATGTTGAGGATATTCCTGGGGTTCTGGTGGACTGTTGAGTGACTCAGCTCGTGTAGGAGCTCCCTTGCTCTCCACTAATTACAGAGGGAGATGGGTGTCTCCATCCACTGCTTGGAGTCATGTCACCAGGCACCCACAGGCTCAAGGCTCATCCTATCTGCCACACCACACAGTGCTCCCTGCCAGCAGATACCACTGAAAGTTGGTCTTGGGTTTAGCACCTATGGGAGATCCAGTGGGATGTTCAAGACAGGCTGGATTCTCTGTAGCGCTTGCAGGGGAATTCAGCTGCTTCCTGGTGGAGGGAGGTTTGCTTTGTCCTTCTTGGCATCTCTAGACATACAGTTACTCTTCCAACATCTGCTTCTTTTCAGGCTGGTACCTCCAACGTGTGGTCGCAGAGCAGAGGAGCCTCAAGGATAGCTCCTCTAATTGATGCTGGCAGGAAGGACAGCAGGTTATAGAAAGGCTGTTTTCAGGACTGTAGCAGACTCAGATGACAACTCAACCAACATTGTGCTCAAAAGTCAGACAAGACCAGTTTCAGACTTTTCCCACAGACATTTGTATATTTAGATGTGTGCATGTGCACGCATTTAAATACATACACAGGCAAACAGATACACAGGCAAATATAAAACAACATCCCTCAGCTTTTCTTGATTCTGTTAAAAAGGAATTATGATGGATGCTAGCCTTCTGTTTTGGGATCCTGATGCGACCAAGCCCTCTTAGAAGAAAACCTGTTTTTGGGAAATCTGGCTCGTTCTTTCCTCTGCCCATGTATGTATGCATGTGCGTGCATGGTGGTCTCCGTGGACAAATCTGCTGCTATGGGGAAGCTGGGACACAGGAAGCAGCACTGTGCACGGCTGGTCCCCATGTTATTTCAGTTAATGGCAGGGCAGTGGGTGGAGGGTGGAAGAATGAACTAGCCCAACATTAATCTCTTTTGTTCGTTCAGCTAACAGCATAATCTCCAAATGTCCACAGTCTGTTCTTCAAAAAAAAAGGGGATAAACAGTAAGTGATGTAACATGCCCACCACATTTCCGTCCCAAAGGTCTTTCTGGTATTTGTGTCCATCTCTGTTCCAGTCTTAACAGCCCCTCCTCCATTCCGAGACACATAGGGAGAAATCAGCATTTTTGACCCAGGACCCAGACAATGTCCTTTTCAAACGTGATTATTCCCTCTCTTGGGTTTTGGGAACCAACCTAAACAAGCCGTGAACCAGGCTGTTCATAAAAATCTCCCAGGTTAGCTGTTGAACTAAAGACAAATAAGGCATTTCCAGTCTGCAGAAGTTAGTTTTTTTGTCAACAGGATTGCTTAAAGCTCTGGACCAGCACCTTCTTCCAGAAATACCTAACCATCTCCTGACAGTTAAAGGCTGCAAAATCTTTCAGCCATTCAGTTGACTTTCCCTTACTTATCCTGCAGCTCACATTCTGCAGCAGTTCCACTGACATCCATGAAGCTGATCATTGAACAAACACTCCTTGCCATCAGGAGGTGACTTTGTAGGAACACACATGATTTACAGACCTGTTGGCATAATGCAAGAGTTTCAGACCTTCTGTCCAGGCAGTGCCGGCAAGTGATGGACTTCCAACAGCTTTGCTTTGATTTTTGACCTGGAAGTATTTCTAACCTTCACAAGTCTCTGTACCTCAGTAAATGTGAGGGGTCTTTTCAAACTAAACCTGTTCTCTGGCATCCAAGTAGTCCCTGTGGAGCTGAACCAAAAAAAGCTCAATAAACTGCTCAACTAAAAGAAGAAAAATAATTGCCCCCAAAGGAAGAACCTCTCTAGTGTCTTGGCTACTACACAACACAATGATAAAACTGAGTAAAGTGAGTCTCAGTCTCTGTTGACTCCAGAGACCTGGGTGAATTTTGTTGCCATTGCTTTGAACTGAAGGACACAAAAGACCTGACTTATTCTTCCTTCTTCATTCCTTGCCATAAAAGCCAGGAAATGCAGTAATATGGCATTTCCAGTGCCATTTCATTCACTTTGTACCTGAATTATTTTTATTTCCCCAGGCAAATGGAGAAGTGTGAGACAAGCGTCTGTCCTTAATTCCAAATTTCCTGCCATTGACCAATTTAAACCATAGATCTAATGTTGTTAGGACAATATTTTCTTCTATATGTGTCTTACTATTGATGTTAACCACTTACTGTTTATTTCCTATGGCAGCTGGGAACATGGAAAGATGTACCGAAAGGGCTGAGTCACCTCCCCATTGTCTAATGTTAGCCTTGCAGCCTGGACATGGCTTGGTAAGGACGTTCTTGCCTCCAAAACCAGGAGGCTTCACTCCATCAGGGTGGAGTATGGACCTTCAAAAAGGAGAAACAAGTAGCAAAGAGCACTGTCAAATGGGGGAAGGCCAGACAAATGGCAGGTGGGGATGGACAGTCAAACCTTAATCTCTCTAAACGAAAAGCGGATAACCCTTAAGGGAGGGGAACTCCTGCTACTCTGTCTGACCATCAGAACATACAGGATTTCAGCTCTTTGGGGGTAACAAGGGCTGGCAAGGGTCGGGGAGAGCCACTGCCTTTATCTTCTCCCCCAGTTTACACTGCTGGCTGGAGGTGAGCCTCCAGCAGCAGCCTCTGATACCAGCCTGGGGACCCCCCAGGGACTCAGCTTGCATTTATAATGTCCGTCTTCCCTGGGAGCCAGAAATTTGTTGTGGAAATGCTGCCAGAAGAACCTAACTTTGGCTCCTCTTCCCAAACATTTGTGGAAAGGCTGCAAAACATCTGCTAGGACCCCAAGCTGAAGAGGGGCCAAAAACAAGCGGGGAGAGATGCCCCCATCAGGGCTACGGTTCCTGACAGAGATGTGGTGCAGCATCAGAACCTGAGTCCCCTGGGCAGGGATGGGTAGACGGTCCTCTCCTTCCTTCCCTCCTCCTTTTAAAAGTCTTCCTCCAGAAAAAAATGTGAAAGGCGAGATCTAAGGGGCCTGTAGGCACCAGGGGTAAGAGCCCAAAGGTGCCTTGCTGCCCACTCCACATTTGCACTTTGTCATTGGTAAGGAAGGTACATTTTGGGATACAAGCAAGGGCCAAGAGAATAATAATTACCATCCTATTTTTTTAGGGAAATAAAAGAAAACAAAGATGGAGGATATGAGACTGCCAGCAGGAAACCAGGTCTTAGCCAGGTGAGGTGTAATGAACAGAAAACACCAGTCCATAGGGTTCTCCACAGGGGACGGTCACAACTGTAATGGAGCCATCAAAAAATATTGTTTTCCTTGCAGTAACACCTCAAGCCCAATTTACTACAAAGAGGAAAGAGCTGTAAAAGAGTGGGAAGTCTCTTCATCCACTACTGCTTCCCAGGGACCACATGAGGCCAGTTCAATTTGCACCTTTTATCACCCCCGCCTGTGTTTCACTTGTTCACAGGAACCTTCTCTCCCTAAGGCAATAAAACCAAAATTACTGCAGAAAGCAGGCTGTGGAAATGGCTCGCCTGGAATTCAAAGGGGCTTTGCTGGAGCGAGAGCTGCCAAAAGACACCTTTGGACCCCTCTGGCCTGAGGATCTGGCACAGCCCCCAATCCCACCAGCACCCTTCACACTGCACTGGGTGCCTATTCCCTGCACTGAAGTGGTACAAGTTGAGCTCTCTCATTTCTGTGGGTGCCCTCCCACCCCAGCCCAATAGGAGCCTGGGGGCTGAGCCCACTGGCAGAGGAAGACTTACCAGCTCTTCTCAATTTTTCAGCTTGCAAGCTTTTCCCCCAGCTTGGTTGCCTGCTCTTGTCATGGAAATACAGGCTGACCCTCCCAATTAGAGCCTATTTTAAGGCCCAGCTGCTAACTATGAGAGCAGCAAGCCCCTCTCCAAATTTTTTTCCAACATTTTTCTTCTCCATTTCTAGAAAATGAGGGTCCACACAGCTCCCTGCCTCTGTCCTGCTGCAGAGCTGCTGAGGATGAGAATTACCTTGCGGAGCACAAAAACAAAAGGAGCCGGTGCAGGCACTGGCCAGGGCACAAGGCACCTGCGTGGAAAGGCAGCAACAGGAGAAATAAAGATTTTCCTGGGGAGGATGTTTAGGTGCCTGTGTTCAGACCCACGGGTAGCCAGAATCCTCGCTGCTGCCTGCCCCCAGTTTGCTCCAGCCTGCCAAGGGCAACTTCACCCACCATCTGCATGGCTCTGTATAGGCAAGAAATTGGAAATACAGGCAGCCCTGCTTTTGTGGGTTGTTATAAGATAAACTGCAGCTCTTCAGGCTGCTATGACCTGTTGAGCACTCTCTTTCCTGACCCAGCACTCCTCTCCCCCTTGCCTTTGTTTTCAGGAGAAATTAGGCTGAGTTTCAAGCAAACCTGGGCTGAGCTTCAAGTGGGCGTGAGCCAACTCCTAATTTATGCCGTCAGCATATTGTTTGGGGTCAAAATCATAAGACACATGGAGGCTTCATGTTATTTTTGCTTCAACCTGAAAGCACATCTGAGACACCTTGGCTACATCTTCACTGCCAGCAGTCACCTGGATCATGGCACAGGGCAGGACTCAGCTGGGAGCAGAAGGAGGCAGGTCTCAGGGGATGGGCTGGAGCAAAGGGTTAATGTGCAGGGTCCCAAATCGAGCCCAGGCAGTTATTTCAGGGTCATGCTCCTGAGTGATAAATTCTCAAAAAACAAATCTCACTGCAGCGGAAGATACAGTTGCACTTAATTAGGCAGAGTTGCATCTTGGCAAGTAACCCTTTGCCTACAAGGGGGCTGTGCACAAGGTGTCAGGGGAAATAGGTTTCTGGAAGATGACAGAGGTGGCATGGCTGGATGTCACCCGTGGTTAGCAGGGTAAAGGGCCAGGGCATAAAGGGCAGGGCTCGACTAGGAAAATGCTTCTTCATTTGAAGACACCCCAGAGAATAGCTGTATTTTATGGATGCTGAGGTAAAGGGGGGGGGGGTCGTCATACAAGTCTGTCACTGCAGAGGCATAAGACACGCATGATATTTAGCTTTGCCCCATTCTCTCTCCTCGCAGCCCCTTTTGAAACAGCACACCTCTCTCTGGGTCACTTTTTCCAGGGCAGGAGAGAGGAGACTTGCACCAGACACAATGGTCAGAAAAGCCACTGGCCCATTTCCATAGCAAGGTGGACATCACAGACCAGGGGTGCACCTCCAGAGCCCCCCTTCTCCCCACACACTGGCTGAGACTACTCATGGCACATCACCACAGCCGGAAAGGTAGTTCACAAGGAAAACGTCTCTCATCTCATAACAGACCTGCCAGGCAAACTGAAGAGCAGGAAGGCAGACTTTCTTCTCTGGAGACTTCTACTCCAGTCCTGTAAAGTTCACAGAGAAATGTTTTGACAGGTTAGGGCTTCATCTGCACTGCAAAGACAAAAAACCACCTTCAATTAGCAAAGGGAGTGGTAAGTCACACCAGCACTGGGGCACTGAAATGGGTTCCGTTCCCATGAGTTTTAGCAGCAGCAGGGGGTGAAAAGTTGGCCAAGCTCCACCAAGAGCATCTACCCCATGCAAAAATTCCCATATTCATGTGGCGTATAGGTATGACATACGAAGTGCATATGAGCCACCTCTTCACAGCATCAACACAAGAGGCAAACCGCGGTCTACAGTGGCAAGTGGAGGGTCTGTATCTACTTCAGTGGCAAACACTGGCCTCAAAGCAGCCACAGAGATGATGGTATGGAGGCCATCTTCTCAGTGGAGGAGGACAGAGGAGCACAGCTCTCCTCTTCTGTGAGTTTTGCTCTCCTCTGTGAGAAAGTTTAGTCTTGCTGGGAGGCTGCATTTATATTGTGGCTGAAGGAATTGCTCCAAACTGGAGACCAGTAAGTTAAACAATCCCCCCAGCTTGTCTTTGTGCTGCAAACATGTTCCACAGCACTTCAATAGTTTGGGCAATGGTGGGGCTGTGTGTCATGTATTATTTCTGGCCATCTGGAACAAGCATTAAGCACAAATAAGCAAATTTGCTTGTTCTTTACTGCAAAGAAAGAAGAGCCTTGCCAGGGTGATGCTCATTTCCACTGATGACAGATGTTTTGGGCATGCTTGGGTACCAACTGCTGCATGTAAACCAGAAGCCTCCCTCTCCATCCTGAGGAAATGCCAAGTTTCCTGGGCTGAGGTTCTGAAAAACTAGAAAGAGGTGGAAAGAGAAAAGAAGAAAAAAAAAAAAAATCAACCTTTTCAGTTGACTCAAGTTTACTTTTTCCCTGGGTTTTTGACCTGGTGCCCCTGTGGAGGGAAGCTTACCAAGTGTCTCTCTGCTCCTCCTTGCTCTGCCAATTTTTGCAACCCTGGGCAGCTTGCAGACGGAGCAGAGCAAGCTGCCCAGGACAGCCGCATGGCTGAGGGCAGATGGGCACATAGAGGCAAGGCCCCGCTATGGACCACCTGAGCTAGTACCTGGAAAAATCCCCAAACCTGGGTATTGCAAACTTCCTAAAGTGCCAGCCCCACGTTCTCCCTATCCATACACATGCTTTCTCCCCTTCCCTCTTGTACACATATGCACACAGGCAGCTGCTCTGTTACTTTCAACCTCCCACACAAGCCAGAGGGACAAAATGAAATCAATAAATAACCACTGCTAGCTCCTGCATTTTCAAAGTAGTGACTGGGGATTTGAGTACATGTAACTTCCATTAACCTCATTTAGAGGCAAAAACATAACACTCTGGCCACCACTCTGCAAACGCCAAGACTTTGCTTCAAGGCACTAGCACTGGCAAACCCTCATTGTTTCTTTGCCCAGACCAAGGTTGGGGTTTTGGGGTTTTTTTTGTGTGGTGGTCTGTTGGGGTTTTTTTGGGGGGGTTGGTTTTTTTTTGTTGTTTTGGTTTTTTTTTTAAAGAGGAATGACTGCAGTCCTGAAGTTCTCATTTCATTCTGTTATTGTTTTCAGTTGCCAGCATTATTCAGAGGGGGTCTGTGATCCAGGACCGTCACATGCGTCAGGATTTCAACAGCAGGCTGCCGAAGCTCCCTGCACTTTACTGCTAACCTGCGCGCACTTGGAAGAGGTGCCCAGGCGAGCCCGTTTCTTGCAGAAGTTGCCCTGAAACTGTGTGTGCCAGGAACTCCTGGCTCAATGCAGGAGAGGTTTTAGGTGCAGACTCTTGCTTTCTCTCTCCAGTATTGTACATATGCATATGTTTATTCCAGGATGAGGGCAGAAACCAGCAAGAAAATAAAACCAACAGGAGGTTGATGCCACACCACTGGCACTTCAGGAGCCTCTGGGACACCGCGCCATCACTAGTGCTCACCCACCAGCCAGGAGCAGGTACACATACAGGCACATAAGCCTCATGGCACAGCTTTCAGAGACCACATCCTTCCATCATTCCACAAATCCAGAGGATTTCCAAGAAGAGCTGTAACACTGCAGAGCGCTGACAACACGCGCTACCACCCAGAGCAGGAGAGTAGGGAGCTGTATCCCGCACAGCTTTGGCAATCAAGATAACGCTGCTGCATCCCACCACTACAGGCATTTGCCCTTCCTTTGATAAACAACCCTTTGCGCCAGGTAAAAACCAAGGGCTCACTTGCTGCAGGAATTGCTGCAGCCTGAGTGCAAAGGAATTCTTATATTTGTGTTTTTCAGCCTTGAGAGGCAGAGGCTTTAATTAGCAAATGAAAGCAACTGCAGTCTTCTCTACCTTTCCTTGAGTCACAAGCAGCTCTCTGAACTGCAGCGTAATAGCACATTGCTCTACATTTATGCCCTCATCAGCCCAGAACTTTGATTGTGTATTTTTAGAGAAGCCTTAGGAGACACAGCAATTGTTTTCCTTTTTAGGAAGCCCTTTTCAAGAATACTAATTTCTAATCAGGGCTGGGCACAGAAGAAAGCATCCTTTCACAGGAAAGGGCCTTCAAAATGGCCTTCAGAATGTTCAGCAACAAGTTTGGGAGGCAGGTGAATTGCTGCAGGGTTTTCCTTTGTAGTTATTTTCTCTTTTTATTTACTGGAAAGAAGACAAAAAATAAAAATCTGACTTTTTTTTTTAAAATGACAGTACATAAACCCAAACACTTTTGTAAGAAAAATGGAAAACAAAGGAATATGTACATTTAAATTTCATGTAACTGAAAACCCCACTTCAGGTAAAGACATCCATCAATGTTCACTTCCTGTGGAAAAAAAAAATTCCATTTGTAACACTTTTGTCAAAATGTTTTTAAACAAATGCCTTTTGTTTAAAGAAATTCAGATGCATCTCAAGCAGTTTAACACATGTAAAGAAAGCGTACATGCTGCTGGCAGAGACGTTTCTCCATCAGAGCATTTGCAAGGCTTTCTTATTAAAAAGAGCATCTATGGTCTCTTTTCCTCTCCCTCAGCATCACCAGTGTGGATGATGAATCGAGGAGCTGAGTCAGTGGAAAAGGCATCCTTACGTTACATGTTAGCTAAAAAAATTACGCAAAGACTAGTTTTACTCAATGAATTATTTGTCTTCAGCTACATTTAAGCAAAGCTTTCAGGTCACACCTGCAGGCAAGTGAACAAACCCCAAAAAGCTGTATTTGTACACATGGATGCACTTCCATACACCTGGTCGTAAAAGAACAAGTCCATCTACACAGAACAGAGCCACTGGCACGGGAAGATACGAGCCGTCGTACACAGCTGTGGAACAGTGGAGTTTGGTGAAACCCCATTTACTACGTCATCACACATCTGGCTTGGACTCTCTGGTGTCTGATACAAGCTGTGCTCAGACACAGCCTTCCCCTCAAGCAGAACATGGAAAGATACATTTAAAAAAAAAAATTTAGCAAGAAACCCTGAGAAAATGTAAAACCCCTGGGGATTCCTCCCTCCCTGCCCTTAGCTCAGGTTGAAGGTGGCCAGTAAGGAGGACAGACATTGGAGCCCATGCACTGAAGCACTGAGATCACATCCCACTTAATTTCTGCAAAAAAGCCAGCCAAGGCCATCAGCAGACACAATTGTGCATAAATACGGAGTCTCTGCTCTACACCCACATGTGGAGTGGTGTAAATGACAGCAGAAAACACTACCTGCAGTGCAGGAGCGCAGGTGAGGTCTGCCTAGAGGCACACGCAAGTGTCCTCACACACCTCGCTCACCATCAGCCTTCCTCTCGCATAGCACAGGATCTGCCACCCTAAAAATAGGCAGCCAGCTGACAGCTGATCCCCACACAAAAGACCCTCCATATCCCAGGAATTCCGCATGGCTGACAGACAGGGGAGCAGTCCCACTTTGTGCTCTCAGCCCCGAATACCACTGTCAGTCTGTCAGTCCCCAGTGTCGCAGCCTGCAGCATCCTCACAGCCGAGCTCACAGCAAGCCCTGGCAGCCCCACACGTGCCCCTGCAGATGCCTTTCCCTGCACCCCGCCATGGGGAAAGCCAGCACAGATTTACACCAGCATATACAAACCAGACAGGGCTTTTCTTTACTCCCTACTGATGCACTACCCTTGGGATTTTAAGAAGTGCTGCTACGGCAAAACAACGGCATTGCCTCGACCCATCATAACTATGCCATCATTACCCTGGTGGTTTCATTCCCACCTTGAGAGGGAGTGAGAAATGAGGTAGAAATGTAGCATCTGGGTACAACAGCACTTCACGGGGGAACACAGCCCAACCAGAGGACACTGGGCAGGAAAAACCCAGACAAGGCTGGAGGCTGTCCAGCACAGGCGGTGGGCAGGACAAGGCAGCCCCCTGCACACAGCCCAGGCACCCTGTAGGAGCCACGGCTGGGGCGAGATAAGCCCAGAGCTGGGGCAGCACATGGCAGGTGTCACCATAAATTACCAAGGATAGAGCTGGGACAAGCCAGGCACCTTTTTAGGATGGTGACAGCCTCACATAGGAGATGTCTGGGCAGTCAAGGCAGGAGCGAGCGGCTCCAGTGCGGCTCCAGGCTCTGGCTAGAGCGTTAGTCCACCCAAGTGCCACCTGCTATGGCCCATCAGTGGCACAGAGCAAGCCCACTGTGCATGGACAGAGGACCATAACAGGTTGATAAATGCCTTATCTTGTCATTACGTTATCCATACACACTTAAACCCCAGAGCAGATTTCACCAGCTCGGCTCAGCTGCATTTCCCCACTCGCGCCTGCCTGGCTGGGCAGCAGGAAGGTGCAAGAGCTGCTCTGACACCGAATCCCTTTGTTGTCTATTTATACCCTGCCCTCTGGAAGCAGCTCGCTGGCAGCTGTCACTTGGCGTCTTATCTCTCCTTGCTTTGCACTGTCTCCTGGCAGCCCCACTGCACCCCTGCTACCACTTGGGAGGCTGCTCTCTTCCTACTCACTTTAAAAAAAAAAAAAAAAAAAAAAAAAAAAGCATTGTAAGACACCCAGATTGCACTCTTCGGTTAAAAGGCAGGGCTTCACTCTTCTTAACATAAGCGTGAGGATTTGCTGATGATCCCAAGATCCAAACCATTACCTTAATTTTGCTCATGGCGTGCAGAAATTGATGCCTTCTGCTGCTCAAGTGGTTACATAAGGCAAGGCATCAAATAAGATTCATCACAATGAACCACAGCAGTCCCTGCCTGTGTAGCCTTAGAACTCAAAGCCCTTTAAAAACATTTCTATAGCATTCTCCTCGTTTTACAAATGGGAAAACAGAGGCACAGAGGAATTAAATGACTGCACACGTACACACAAAAACCATGATCCCAAAGCCTTTGAGCTTGTAGGACATCAAGAACACCAGGAGAGCAGTGACTGACCCATGGATGCAAGTAACATCTGCCTCCATGTCGCTCTCGGTCAGCATTTGAGACTTATTCTGTTCACATCTGCAGGAACTTCCAGAAAACAAACTATGTTCACCAACCGTGAGACCCGTATTTGTATCAGTCCAGAGAAAATTTCCCATTAAACCATCTCCCCATGAGGCCTTCCCAACACCACTTATATAGGGCAGAGAGAATGGAAGAACTTTTCTCCCCTGGGTCTGTTCCAAAAGCCACCACGGGTAGCACTGCAAACTCTCCTTGCTCTCATGCAAATGCAGTTCTAAGGAGCTCTTGGCCCTCCACCTGAGTGCACATCCGTGGGCAGGGAGGCTCAGGGATGCACCCCCTCCTGGACCACCACTGAGGTGTGACAAAATCTGTAAACCATGGCCAGAAAGTGTGGTCCAGCACCTGCAAGAGGATACTGATCCCTGAGCAGTGTCTGGTGAGACCATCTCCGCATGCAGAAGGTGCAGGAGCCCAGCTCCACATGAGGACATGCCCCAGGGAAGCAGGGATGCTCTGGGCACTGCTTCACCTGTTAGGAACCAACCCTCTGTTAATCCCCATTTTTCTCCACTCAGGGGGATGGCATGGCAGACAGACACCCAGGCAGCAGAACTGACAGACAGGGTTTATTTATGAGCAGTGCATGTCTCTGCAGACCCAGGAGCCTCCAGCTGTCTCTGGAGACACTCAAAGCCATCAAGCCAGAAAGAGGCAGCTGGGGCTGGGGGAGCCCTCCCTCCCCAGGTCCTGTTGCACAGTCACAGGGGGGAACAGAGGAGGAAGAGGAGGACAGCCATGGGAAGTGACAGGGCTGTTGGCACCTCCTTGTCACAGAAAAGCAAACCAGACAAAGCAGGGAGCAGCTGTAGAGGCTCCAAGATGGAGCAAACCTCACCTCTGCAATGGCCTGAGAAGACCACAGTGCTGTTGTAAGCCATCTCAGACCACCACCACCCCGAACCACAGCTGAGTTGTTGGCCATGTGCAAGATCTCCTTATTTAGCCGAGACCACATCTGTCCCAGGGACAAGCAAATTCCACCAGCCCGGAGGAGGCCAGTGACAGCGAACTCCAACCGCTATGACCAATTTCCAAAGCATTTTCCATTTGCTTTCCTGAAATCCCTTTGCCTTGTGCTGGAAGGCTCTGGGGCAGCCTCAAAGGCTTTCTGTGTGCCTGGGGGCTGGATGGGCTGTTCACTCAACTACTTGAAATTAATTCAAAGCACTGGTGAAGGTTTGAGTGACAATGTTGTTTCCTAAAACATTGCTCCTCTGGCCCAGAAGTGCTCCTGGGAATGAAGGAAGCAAGCATTGCCTTCTGCTTGCAGCAAGCACATTGCTTGGCAGCACCAAGAGCTAAAAACGAATCACCATAAAATGCAATCCCTGTGCTAATTATGCTATTCTCTTTTAAATATTTTCCCTGGAAACTGGGGGAAGTTGGTTTATAGAGAAACTTTATATTTTAGCTCTTCTCACTGGCCCAGTTTGTCCCAAATCCCAGCTCGCTGAGCTCTCCAGAGGATGATGCTCCATAAGTGGGCTCCCTCTCCCACCGCTGGGCTATTTTTCAGGCAAAGCTTAAGTACCAGCCTCCTAGCAGGCCTGGGTTCTGACAGCCCTCCTGCCCACATGCTTTTTCCCAGCTAGAAGAGAAACTGTCACTCCTCTTCTCCCTTAACAATCACATGACAGCTTGGTAAGAAGATAAGTGCATTTGTCCCGTTGGTCCTACCTGCACATTTATGAAGGTGCTTATGTGCCTCAGGGGCCCATAAGGAGCTCTCAGGCAGCACTTTCCCTTGTGCAAAAAAAATTGCTGTCCTGTAAGATACTTTATGTTCACAAAAAATACAGAAGCAAAATCATCTCATAAGAAGGTTCAGCTCAGGCAGGAAGCACTCCAGACTGTAAAAAAACCCAACAAAAACAAACAAACAAACAAACCACACACAAAGTCCCATGAGATGAGGAAGCTTTGAAAGGACATTATACCCCCAGGAGCATCACTGGAGACAGACTTGCGATCAGCCCATGAGCCCACTGTCACTCCTGGCTGACAGTCCGCAGAAACAGGCTGGAAACACAATCCCAGCTCTGAAAAGCTGCTGCCACCTCCTGGAAAGAAGCTCCTTCCCTGGAGAGAAGCAACAGCATGCAGGGACGTGTGCCAGAGGGGACCCGCGGCCACTGGCACCTGCTGCTCCAGGGATGGCCTAATCCTCCCCCACGGTGCCACACCTGTCACCCTGATGACCGAGGGTGATGTCAGAAAACAGGATTACAGGCTTGCACTGCAGAGAGCAGGTGGGGTCTGTGGGGACAAGGGCTGGGGCACCCTTGATTTCAATGCAGGAGCACACTCCTTCCTGATCACTCTTAACCAGCACAGGCAACACTTGGGTGCCGGGGCCGCTTTCCCCCGCTCCTGACTGCAAAATCAGAGCCCTTGATAGAAGGAAATGGTGCAGGATGGCTCCCACACACCAGGACCCTATTACCATCAGGAGGCTGAGAGGGAAATCACTGTGACCCCCCAGGTCCCCTTTCATCTGGAGCTCCACGTGGCTGCTGCACAGCTGCCCAAAAGATAACCTGCCACTTCCACAGGTCCACACAGAAACAATTTGCAGTCCTGGGAACCTCTCTCTAGCACCAACACACATTTTCATAAACACATCTAACAGGGTCGGGGTGGACTTTTTCTCCCCTAAAAAAAAATCCTAGCCATCTCTCCTTGATGCCACAAGACCGAGGGGTTCAAATTGCCTTCCCTGAACAACAGCCCCATCCAAGGCACAGCTGATGGCCACACAGCAGGCTGCACGCCACCCATGACCTGTGAGCTGGCCCGTGTGAGCGTCACCACAGTATTTATATCCTTTTATTACACTTTAAACCACTGGGGAGAAACAGGTGCAGAGCTGCCTGCGAAACAGTGGCCAACAACATCCCCCAAGCCAAGATGTTACACATGCCAGCATGGACACGCACAAGCGGGACGATGGAACTGGACCATGTTGGGCTTGGACTGTGCCTCTTACCTTGTTCCTCAGCTTGCAGTCACAGGGAGCATTTGCTGGGGTGCGTCTGGGGGATGTCTCCTTCAGAGAAAAGGTGCTCTTCTGGACACAGACCAGGCTCTGCCCAGCTGAGATCCCCTGAAAACTCCCCATCTTCTTCCTTAGGAGTAGGTTGGTTTGCACCTTCCCTTGGGGGATCCCCAAAGATCTTCTTTTACGAGCCGGAGGCACAGCATCCTCCAGCAAACTGTAAGGTCAAGATGTCCAGGGGTGGGTGGCTTATTGCTCTTACCCCAGGCAGAGTGTCACCATCTAACTGGAGATGAACCAGACCCACTCTCCCAAGGCAACATTAATGGGGACTGGGAAGACACCAGTAAGACTTCAGAGCCTAAAGTCATCTGGAGCGAGAATAAAGCATCCTTGCTAAGCAGACCAGAGGTGCCACCATCCAGGGACACCTCCCAGCTGTGTTCAGCTGTGTAACACTTCAGGGAGAGAGCCCCTTGCAATGGCTTCAGGTTCACAGCTGGCTGGCTACCGCTCACTCCTCCTTAAGACGCATGGAGGGTGATATTGGCATTGGCAATATAATGCCCCAGTGCCTCGAGCTCACATGGCCTGGGGCAGCAGCAAGTTGAGCAACAGATTTGAGTTGAACCTCACTAATGCAAATTACCTTAGAACATGGCTGATTTTCATGGGAAGGAGACAGGAAGCCCTGGGTTAATTGATTCAGCATTGACACTCTGTTGCTAGAAATCAAAGCCAGGTTTAGTTTTGAAACCCATCTTTCATGGGCATTACCCACTGCTGCACCACACTGTATGACCCCAGACCGGAACAAAGACAGGTGCTGCTGCGATAACTGCTGTTCAGCCCCTACTGAAAAGGATCTCTTTTCCGTCCCTTCCTTCCCAAGCAGGGGAGCAGCAGAGCTGATCAGTGTCAGGCAGTGTCCCCTGCAGTTGAACACCTCATAAATCTCCCCTTTGGCAAGGCACGGCAGCTCTGTTCCAAGTAAAGAAAGCTGGTATTGTTCAGCCACGGGCTCAGGTACACCATGGGGAGCATCTGCACTGAAACCCAAACACGTGTGCTGTGGGATGACTGGTGTGACAGCCAGGACAGCCCAGGCTGATAAAAGACTGTAGGTTTCCTCCATGCCAGGCTCCAGAGAATAGTGCTTCCGATTTTTACATTGCTTCAAAGAATAACGATGCACTTTATAAGGTAGGAAATGGAAATAATGAGATTGGGTTCACCTCTTTAGAAATGCCGGGTGTACATGTTGCTGGGGAAAGCTGGGGGTCTCCATTTCCCCCAGTACCATCCCCAGCAGGACGGAGCAAAGCTTTTGTAGCCTGCTTGCCAGCATCCTTCTCCTTGACTTCAAGGCAAAGCTCTGCACACCTTTCCCTGCCGACAGCCCGGGTTTGCAGATCTATATAACATCTGGCTCAGCAAGGGAGACCCCCATCCTCTGTGTCACTGCCACGGGGAAAACACTTCCTCTCCCTCCACATGCCTCCCCCAGGACACCAAAGGCTGGGGAGCCGGTGGGAAATTTATGGGCTTCCCCTCTCCTAAAAGACTTCTCCAGATGGGTCTCCAACACTGGATTTTTTTTCCAGGTGAAGGGAGAGAGGAGGAGGGAAGGAGAGAAGGGGAGATGGGTAAGGGTATGATTGCAGGCCACATTTTTCTGGTCATGGCAAATGCATGGGGCAGAGGGACTGGTGGGTGGCCAGGCTGCTCCTCCTACTCAAGCTGGGACAGCATCAGAAGATGTCAGACTCAATGGGGGTCACAAAGCCATACTAGACCAAAATACAATCCCCATCACAGCAGGCAACAGCTAGAGGTGACCCTGCAAAAGCACCTTGCCCAAAACAGGGTTGTTTTGGTGGTTTGATGCCCATGCTGGGAGTAAGCAGCATTTTAAGCAGGAGAGGCATAGCAGGTACTGTGCAACACCTTGCCACCCCATTTCAACCAGACCCACAAGCATCACTCTCACCAAATGCCAGTGTCTCCTTGGGCAGCGGGGCCGAGGGGTGACATTATTTCAGTGCCACTGCTTTTTGTGACAGTCACCTGCGGGCAGGCAGCCAGCACAGCAGGACCACAGGCATCACCCAACCTCCCCAGATCACCTCTTGGGAAGAGGAAATTCCATGCATTGCCCAGCTGCTTGCACCTGTGCCAAGTCTAAATGCCACCCCTAAAAATACCATTGGGAAGGAGAGGCGCTCCACCAGCCACTCCCCACCCAGCCAGGCCAGCGCAGCCACCTGGTTATTTCTGAATGAGGCAGAAACTTGAAGCAGCCGAGTGAGACCCAGCCTGGGCTTTCGCACCTCCCCACGCGGGTCAGAGGGTGACAGCCCAGTGTCACCCACAGCAAGGCAGCAGCAGAGCCACGATTGCACACCCAAACTGGCCGTGGGTAGGGGCAGACATTCCAGGAGCTGCTGCTGGCATTCACAGGACACCAGAGGCTTTGGCCAGTGCTCCTAATTAAATTAAGCACCTGCGATGCTGCGGTCTGATCAGCAGCCAGCCCTGCTTCACTTTAGCCTGAGCAACTTCGATCCTTCTGGCAAACGACCCCCAGGCAGCCCACTGGCTCCCCTCAGTGCAGCCTCAGCTCCCCAGCTGGGAGACGAGACAGCAGCACCCCCCATGAGAGCACTGCTCCCACGCAGAGCAAAGCTGCCCGTGGCCCTGTGCCAGTTTGCATCCATGTCCAGATACTAAAAGCATCCCTCAGCCCCAGTCCAGCGCACCCAGGAAACCGCAGGGCTAGGTCCCAGCCTGGCTGGAGCAGCTCTCCTGATTATTTAACTGAACACCACCTATTTTAAGGTCTGACTTCTTCTGGGTAAATCAGGATGAAACCATCCAGCCACTGAGAATTACCTTTGAGTTTCCAGCTGCTTTCCTGTCCCTAACAAGCAGGAGGGGGTGGCTGGGGCAGTTCAGGGAGTCATTAGACACCCCAATGCCCCACAGCCCCGGGGGGGCACATAGGAGGGCTGAACTGGGTGTCACCTCCCTGCAGCCCCAGCCATTCCTCTGGGGGATTTGCACCTCTCGAAAACTGGCACGATTCAAAGGCTATCACATTGCTGGCACCAGTCAGGGAGAGTTCAGCAGCATCTCTCACCTCCCCTCTGAAACACATCCCTGCAGCTGGCAGCACCCACACAATCCTCCCTGACATCACTCTGAAACCCAGATGAGTTTTGCTGTTAAAGAGCTGCCACCTCCTGCCCCAGCCCTGCATGCACATCAGGACACAACGGTTCAACAACACCCACACACGGTGCGATGGACGAAACACACTGGGCGTCCTTCTGAGGGCAAGAAATGCAGCAGCTCTGCAGCCCCCCTTTGAAGGCATCAGTCTGCAAAGGCAGCAAAGCCCACCCCTGCCTGCACCCAAGATATAGAATAGGAGCAACTCTTCTGCCGAGTTTATATGGAGAATTTGCTTAAACATCGGGCTGGCTAAGCAGGACTCCACAGTGCTTATTTAGAGCAAAATTGCTTATTCAGAGAAAAATAATGTAATTTTTATTGTTCAATGCCCTCTGATTGCATCTTTGAAGCCAACCCAAGCCCTGCTTCGGCATCTAGACCAAGCAGACCCACCTGATGCATGCAAGCATCCCAGGACAAAAGGCTTCTGTGAGGATGAGGTGGTTGTCCAGAGTGGGAGCACAGAGGCCACCAGTGGCACATGTGCAGCTGTCCCAGATCTGAAGGGATGCACCAGCACGGCAGGGAAAATTGATGATGATGAGGGAAGTTCATCAGGCCACACGCTGGCCCTGCAGATTGATGGCCTCCGCAATGAGCCGCGCATAATGGCCAAGTTCAGGCTGCAGCGGCTGGGAGCTGAAAGGCAATGGCCATAAATAAGCTGGGAAAAAGAAGGAAGACAGAAGGCTGGCAGGGATAAATAAATACTCACACTGCAACGGGGCTGGGGGAGGTGTGGGGAGAGGGACAGAATGAAGATGCTGCCACAGAGGTGGCTGCTTTGGGGTGAGAGTTCCCCATTCAATAGAACTGAGTGAGCCATTTGCCCCCACAAAGCCATCTTCCCACCCAAAACCATGACCAGCTGCTAGAGGGACCAAGTCACACATCCTCCCCCAAAATACACTAGTGGGACAAGAGTGACCAAAGCTGCTTGGTGTGGGGGATTTTAGGGTTATAACCAAAGCTCCAGCTCAGTCTGACACCTCTTCCCCCAAGACCTTTACATCTCAGCAGGTTTCTCCATGACCAAACTGGCTGGCTGGTCTTCCTTCATCACCTTCCTCAGCTAAAAGTACCAACCTCGGGCTTTTTTCCCATTCAGTTATTGCCCACCAATGAATAGGGGAGACAGGGGGAGCGGAGGGCACAGAGCTGAAGCCTTCCCTCATTGTCCCCCATCTGCTTCATTCAGGCTGGTTACTCTTCTCTGGCTTAAATAAGCCCTTTGCATTTTGTTGTGGTCTCTCACCCCTGCCATTTTGTCAAGAAAAACCTTGCCCAAAGAGCCGCGGTGATTTACTGCAGTGTTAACAAATGTCAGAGCTTGGGAGTCTTGTAGGAACCGCTTGCTGGCAGCCTGCCTGGACAAACATACTAAAAGTCAACCCTGGCGTGGATACTTGAGGAATTAGTGTCCATACAAAGATGCGCTAAATACAGGGAGAAAAACAGGGGATTTTTACAACAGAGGCTTGAAAGCTTCCTCAGGGCTGTTTAACATATGGTGCTTCTCCTCTGCACCTGCCCTACAACCCCTCAGGAGAATGGCTCCCAGATTCCCATCCTTGTCCCTGCTCCCAAATGCCTCTCAAGTTATAGCTCCTGATGGGCGCTGCCTGTCTGGCAGGGCTGAGCCCACCTGCAGGATGGGGTTTTGTACACACATGTTTTAACTGTTCATTTTTCCCCCAACCCTCTCTGCCAGATGGATTTTGCTGGTGGTGGGCACACCACAGAGCAACCCCTGCTTGGCCAGGCAGGGTTCCCTGCTTGCTACCAAAAAATGGATTTTTTAAAATACAATGAGGTGGAGGCTGATCATAAGTCCAACTTTTTTCTCATTAAATCCTTACATCCAGCTCAGCCTTGGTGGAACACATCAGACCAGGGTACCCAGGCAGGGAGAACCATCGGAAAACCGGAGACACATTGGTCAGTATGATTTTGAAGAACTCTCAGCATTTCCTCGGTGGCTGCCAGCAGCTCCCCAGCCCTGCCTGCATTGGCTGGCGGCGGCCCAGCCGTTCATCCCACACAGCCACGCTGCTCTGCTATTGTCATTTGCCCAGATCCCAAGTGCTGCATTAGGGAGGAATATTTTGCGTGTGTGTTGTGTGTATTTTAAAGGTTAATTCCTCCGCCAGCACCTTCTGCTCAACAGATTTGTTCAGCATCATCCACACCATAGAAAGCAGCCCCATGCCAGGAGAGGCACGCTCAGCCTTGCAAAGCACGGCCAGGCAATGTTCCCTGGCTGATGCCAAATTTCCGAAAAACCTAGCCCAGAATATAGAAAAATATCATGTCCTAAAATTTAAAAAAAAATACCCTCTGGGGCTCTTGATAGAACAAAACATTTTTCCCAAGCAAGTTCATTCCCATATATGCACTGCCTGGCTCTGAGGAGCTGGGAAGGCTCTGGAAAGGCAGTTATATGAACTGATAAACTGTAAATCTCCTGCATTAAGTGGGATAACATAACCTACAGAAATTTAGCAACTTAAGGATCATCGTGTCAACCCAGCTGACATGAAGTTACCTTAGTTTACCTCTATGTCCTGCCTCCAAAGGACAGCTCCTCGCCCATAAGACAAGACCTGTGGGAGCACACCAATGACAGACGGATGAGCTGCTGGAAACCTCTCCTGGGTATTTATGCAGATGGCAGGAAAAGGAAACCTGGAGATCACCAGCCTTGGCAAAATCGCTTCTCAGGGTAACGCCTAGGGTCCCTACAACCATGCAGGAGAGCTTTCTGATCTCCCCCGACCATGCTGGAAACACAGCAGCACACTGGACCAGGCTGGAAAAGACTCCCCAGTGACCTTCATCCTTTTAGGGCTGCAAACTGCTGCAACCAAACACGACCTACATGTGTTTCTGTGAACACAAGGGTCAGGCAGGTCCTTTGCCAAGCAGAAGGGAGGGACTCAAAGCACGGTTGGGAAGGGTATTGGGAAAAGAGCTTTTTTCCCCTCCCACCCCTTGCAGTACATCCCCTCCCGCCATCCGGGCCAGCAGAGGCAAAGCCATCCTGCTTGGAGCTTGGACCTTGCATCCTCACCCCAGAAGTTTGCCTGCACAGGCACAGCCTGGAGCGGGAAGAGGAAGATCCAGCCAGGGGGTCCCACCTGCCTGCTCCCCCACACCCCTGGCTTCACATCAAGCAGAGGTCACCATCCCCAAAAATGCATTTGCTGGATGAA
>NW_010129477.1:0-1441 GCF_000699245.1 Pterocles gutturalis | reverse complement strand
TTTTCCCCACGCTGCCTCTTCCTACCAGCAAGCTGCTCCTCCATCAGGCCAAGGAACCAGGCTTTAATCTTCAAACCCTTCAAGGCAGAGGGACCTCAGGAACACCCCTTTTGTACAGCACCTGACCCACCTCTGTGGAGCAGGAGGGACTGCTCAGCTCTCTCCCCAAACCCACACCCTTCCATGCTGAGCAGGAGGCAAGAAAGAAATAACAACCCCAGGCTGGGCTGAAATAGGGGGGGTGTGGGGAGGCCCCAGGTGAGGTTTCTCAGGGATACTAAGGCCGATTAGTGCCCTCAAGGCTCGACACAGGGAGATACAACTAATAACTAGTCCAGGGGTTTGTCCCTGGGGCTCACAGAGCTGTCTGCACCTGCGCTGTGCGTACTCATTTCACTGTGTTTCACTATGCACCAAATAATCCTGCGCCCAGCCCCACCAGGCAGTTCAGGATTAGCGCACACAGCCTTTCTTTGCCCACCCTCCAAGCACAGCCCAAAATTCATCCCTGCACCGCAGAGTGCTTGCCGCTGCCAATTCAGCAGATCTAAAGCCAGGTCCCAGCCAGGTCCATCACATCCCAGCATCACCAACCCGGGCTACAGCACCTCTGACAAAGCCCAGTCTGTTCCTTGCCTTTCCACCAGTGCCATTTATATTGCCAGGCTCCCCTCTCTGCTTTTCCGTAGGAGATGGCCCCACCATGAATGGGTCTCTGTTTTGCCCTTGTTGTGGGACAGGCAGGAGGGTTCCAGCCTCTGCAGCACTTCGTAACCCGGGGTTTTATTAGCCCCCAGCCGCTCTGATTCCGAGAAGTTCTAAAAAGAGACTGTTTGATTTCCAGATTTTCTGTTTTTTTTTGGGAATTAAAATATCTTTCATCATCACAAATGGCACAGCAGAGTTACAGAAAAAGGGCAGGGAGTGAAATTAAAGTAATTGGGGGGAATTACTGGAATATGCGGTGCCCCTCCAGGAGCATCCCCCGTGTGGGAAAGGAGCTTCCATCCCATCTCAGCAGGGGAGAAAAAGTCTCTGGCTGGATGATAGGTATTTCTCAGCCTTTTGGGGAGACAGGAAGCCCCTCCACACGGACCTGAGGTGGAGGTGCAGTGGGGAGCCCTTGGCAGAGGCTTGATGCCACCTGCTACAGGCTGCTCAGACCCAGAACCCAGTCTACAGCTTGTCGGAGCCCTTACAAGCCCCCATACTCCCACAGAGCAGGAGCGCAGCTATTTAGTCCAGGTGGAAATATTTTTCTGCTGAAAAATAAGAAAAAAAAAAATCTACTTGGAAATGCTGACTGAAGTTAATAAAGTCAAGAAAGCCACATAAAGAGTAGCAAATGTTGAGAAAGGACTCTTTAACTTCTATTTTAGTACAAATATTGATGAAAAGCTGTGTTGCTGTGCATTATTGGTTGAAGTACAGCTGCCTTACA
>NW_010129476.1:0-817 GCF_000699245.1 Pterocles gutturalis | reverse complement strand
TTGGGTGGTGGATCTGGGGGTCTGGGTGGTGGACCCAAGTCTCTTGGTGGGTTCTAACCCCTCTTGACCCACTTTGGGTGGTGGATCTGAGGTTCTTGATGGGTTCTGACCCCCTCCAGCACCCCATGGAGGGCACCCAACCATCTCAGTGGCTTCTGACCCCACTGACCCACGTTGGGTGGTGGATCTGGGGGTCTGGGTGGATCTGGGGGGTCTCAATGGGTTCTGACCCCGTTGACCCCGGTTGGGTGGTGGATCAGGGGGTCTGGGTGGGTTCTAACCCCGTTGACCCATGTTGGGTGATGGACCCATGGGTCTCAATGTGTTCTGACCCCATTGACCCCCGTTGGGTGGTGGATCTGGGGGTCTGGGTGGATCTGGGGTTCTGGGTGGCTTCTGACCCCATTGACCTCCGTTGGGTGGTGGATCTGGGGGTCTGGGTGGATCTGGGGTTCTGGGTGGCTTCTGACCCCATTGACCTCCGTTGGGTGGTGGATCTGGGGGTCCCCATTGGCCTCCGTTGGGTGGTGGATCTGGGGGTCTCCATGGGTTCTGACCCCATTGACCCCCGTTGGGTGATGGATCTGGGGGTCTGGGTGGGTTCTGACCCCATTGACCCCTGTTGGGTGGTGGATCTGGGGGTCTGGGTGATGGACCCAAGTCTCTTGGTGGCTTTTAACCCCTCTTGACCCACGGTTGGCGGTGGACCCATGGGTCTTGGTGGGTTCTGACCCCGTTGACCCCCATTGGGTGACGGATCTCGGGGTCTGGGTGGGTTCTAACCCCTCTTGACCCCTGTTGGGTGGTGGATCTGGGG
>NW_010129475.1:0-2262 GCF_000699245.1 Pterocles gutturalis | reverse complement strand
CATCCAGTGCTCCAAAAGTGTTTTTTCTACACCTGAAATAGTGCAGAAATGGCAGCAGCAATGAAAAGCTATTTGCAAGGAAAGAAAAATGTGTTTTGCCCAACGTCCAGAGACTCCTGAGCTGCGTACGTGTGCCGTGCCGCTCGTGCAGTTGGTGGAAAACAGATTTGGAAGGATCCTGACTGACCCTGATGGTGCGGGATGATGAACTGACATCTAGCACAGGGGACAGTCCAGCTACATAACCGACTCTGTGTTCTGGATAACTGTCATCAGCATCCACTGCAGCCCACACCTCGGTCCCTGTCCCACCTAACCCTCAGGGAGAACTGCTCGCCCAGAGGAGGAACGGGAGCTTCAGTCCAAGCCCCTTCCTTCCGCCCTGTGTCAGTCCACTCGGGCACTAGAACCACACGGGGATTCTTCACAAGGGGACCTAAGTAAGTACCTCTCCACCAGCCCTTACAGCAAAGGTCCTGCCTGCACTCCAGTAACATCCAGTGCCAGCGTAGGAAGTGTCTCGCTGTTACGTTCCTAAATACTGCAATAGTTTCTTGTCAATGGAAGCTTCTTCCCAGTTACTGGGAAGAGTTTCCCTGTTCCCTTCCTTTTTCCTCCCCAGGTATCCCAAATACAAATACAATGGCCTTTTGTTGCCACCAGGTAGTCCCTGCAAACTCACAGGACATAAATCATACGCCAGCATTTTAAGCAGTGATGACAGCTTTTCTTTAGTTGTGGCTTTTGTTCGAGTTGGTTGGTTATTGGAGGGTGGGAGGTGGTTTGTTTGGTCAGGGACTTAATGTGAAATGAAAAAAAGGAAGAAAAAATATTTTTTTCTGAGCAAAGACAGATGTATTTTCCCTTGTACAGACCACACAGCAATGGGAGACCCAAGGCACTGCACCAGTACCTGCTGTGCCATGCTGGGACATCTTTACTCTTGTCCCACCCCTTTGCTCAGAGCTGCACAGGGCACTTTCTCCAGCACTCCAACACGCTGTAACCGGCATATCACCCATAGAAATATAAAAGATCACATATTTTTTAGACAGCTGGGCTGTACTGAAACGAAACCCTTGGGCAATGAGGGAACTCTCCGTGTCGGACCAGCCTTTCACAGGTTAACCTGACCCCCGCTCAGGGCACCATCAGCCTCGGAAGCCCTCCAGCTCCTGCTGGTGCCACTAGAACCAAGTAAGTGTGCTTTTGGAATAATAAATGAAAATTATCAGCTTGCAGAACTGTCAGCTGAGCTCTAAACACACGACATTGCTGTTCAATTTAATTACACAGCACGGCTAACCATAAGCCGGTAAGGACTCGGTGTGCACAGTCAGAGCAGCAAGCGCTGGATTCAGAGCATCATTCAGTGCCCGCGCCTCTTTACTAGTCCCAGGTATCGGAAAAGACCCTGAACAACAGACGAGATGTAAATTAGCACATCAGCATTCACACGCTGTCGTATCTCATTGCTTAGCAGTATTCAGAGCTGTCTGATCCCACACATCCTAAGCACCTCCAGTTTTCCGTAACTGTCACCTAAAGCAATTTAATTCCTGAAGAACAGTGGGAGAGGAGAAGAGGACACTGACATTTATCTTCTCTTGTTAGGAGATGCTAAGCCGCTCGCGAGCTGTCCCGCCTCTCTCTGCTTAGGGAGATAAATGCCAAACCAGAGACCAGCCATTGTCACTGTTCTCCCCGTGCCGGCACACGCAGCACCTCGGGGTCACCCACCGCCCGCCGTCCCTCGGTCACAGCCACTGCTCACGGCGTTACTGCTTGTGGCCCCGTCAAACACCGGGCAGTTATTATTCATGATTAACAGAGGTGCCTCGTTACGGGATCCTGGGATAAGGTGGCAGAAACCGCACATCATCAGCAAAACCCACAGCTACGGGATGCTTCACGGGCGGCTGAACGGCAGAGGGCTGGACACGGCGGCTGGAGAGCGGGTCCGGGGAAGAGAACGGGGAAAGTCACACCTGCTTGTACATCTCTCGGGCTGGCTGTGAGCGAGGGGCTCAGCAGTGTCCCCTGCCCCAGCACATCCAGACGCTGATGGAGACCCAGTCGTGGCGGCGGTGGGCGGACAGCCCCCACCCTGACCCGGGGCAGAGCCTGCATCTGTGTTCTGTGCAGGTGCTACCCACCACGCTCAGTGCCAGGCATTCCCACCAGAAACACTGGGGTCTCTCAAAGGAAATGCACATTATCCCCCAACCCGTGTAGACTCGTGCACAGGCACCACGCTGCGCA
>NW_010129474.1:0-1068 GCF_000699245.1 Pterocles gutturalis | reverse complement strand
CAGCCACCGGTGTCCCCACCACACCTGCATCCCCTAAAAGCATCCCCAGCAGCATCGCCCCAGGGTGGCATCACTCTGGGGACGATGGCATCACTCTGGGGACAATGGCATTGCCCCAGGGACAGTGGCATGGCCTTGGGGATAATGGCAGTGACCCAGGGATGGTGGCATCACTCCGGGGACGATGGCATTGCTTTGGAGACAATGGCATCACCCCAGGGATGGTGGCATCGCTCCGGGGACGATGGCATTGCTTTGGGGACAATGGCATCGCCCCAGGGACAGCGGCATGGCTCTGGGGACAGTGGCATTGCCCCAGGGATGGTGGCATCATCTGGGGGACCTCATCACCCCAGGGACAATAGTGATGTCCTGGACATGGCATGGCCCTGGGGACACTGGGCAGGTGCTGGGGACACCGCCACAGCCCTGGGGACACTGCCATGGCCCTGGTGACACCGCCATGGCCCTGGGGACACCGCCACAGCCCTGGGGACACTGCCATGGCCCTGGTGACACCGCCATGGCCCTGGGGACACCGCCACAGCCCTGGGGACACTGCCATGGCCCTGGTGACACCGCCATGGCCCTGGGGACACCGCCACAGCCCTGGGGACACTGCCATGGCCCTGGTGACACCGCCATGGCCCTGGGGACACCGCCACAGCCCTGGGGACACTGCCATGGCCCTGGTGACACCGCCATGGCCCTGGGGACACCGCCACAGCCCTGGTGACACTGGGCAGGCCCTGGTGACACCGCCACGGTCCTGGGGACACTGGCCGGGTCCTGGGGCCACCGGCTGGGCCCTGGTGACACTGCCATGGCGCTGGGGACACTGCCATGGCGCTGGGGACACTGCCATGGCGCTGGGGACACTGCCATGGCGCTGGGGACACTGCCATGGCCCTGGTGACACCACCACGGCCCTGGTGACACCGCCACAGCCCTGGTGACACTGCCATGGTGCTGGGGACACCACCACGGCCCTGGTGACACTGGGCAGGCCCTGGTGACACTGCCATGGCCCTGGTGACACCGCCATGGCGCTGGGGACACTGCCAGGGC
>NW_010129473.1:19593-23324 GCF_000699245.1 Pterocles gutturalis | reverse complement strand
CCAACCTTAATGATCCTATGATTCTATGTGTCATTCCCACTCTTGACAATGCTACTTGCTGCAGGAAAGCATGGTCCAGCCTTCCCCAGCACATCGGCTGTAATATTTTACTACTTTTTTTGTGCTAGATGTCCTTGGACAGCCTGATCTCTCTGAAAATGATAAGTTATACCACATAGATTTCTGGCAGGGCTGGTTTCCTGAGGCAGTGGAGATGTGTGGCTACCTGACCAGAACATGCAGCTGCTCTGGGAGCAAGGGGGAAGCGCAGCAGGACTGTCTGTGGGGGTGGACTCTCCCATGCTTTTCTCTCCTTCAGGGAATCACGAAAGCTTACTTAAGGGAACCAGTTCACAAACACTTTAAAAACAGCATTTCCACCTAAAGGGGTAGTTATTCTTCAGTACTTGTCTCCAGCCCCCTCCTCCACCTCTCCTGTGCCAGCACAAGCATTTCAATGTCTGTGTATTAAATCAGATTTGGGAGTGGGTCAGGTGTTCTTTTTAATGCATGAAAATTAACCTAGTTACATCTCAGCCAGTTTTTTTCTGTCTTTTTCCATTTACAAGTCCGTACAAACTTTCCATTGAAGCTGTGGGCCTCTCTGAAGTGTCTTTAAGCCCAATTGAAACCCATATGGAAAGTATTTAAGCCTATAAATTTATGTGAACCCAGGAGAAATACTCCATAGATCCCGAAGCATTTGCAGCCTACAAGGCAGAAGTCAGCATCACTTTGTGTGATACTTGCTCATTTCTTTCAACTTGTTATTTGCTCTCTGACACCAGGCTGTAAAGTGCACATGGAATAAGGAGGTTGGTGGTTGTAAGACATAACCAGAAGAAACGCAAACCTAGCTTTGCTGATACGGGTCCTTCAAGGCAGAACTCTTGGAGAGTAAGAGATCGAGCAACTAAAATAAAATGATCTGACAGACTGTATATGTGGTCTTAAAAAAGGATATATAAATAATCTTATTTTCTGAGAAGTCACCGAAAAAAGGCTCCTGGGAGCCCATGTGAAATTCATGGTTCTTTTTTCACATGTTTAGTGTGATCTTCTCCAGAAATTCAGTGGGATACAGGAAATTCTGTGAGGTGGAATATACAGGAGCTTGACTTGATGCTGTTCTTTTCTGGCTAAGACCTGTGGCACTCTGAGTCTCTTGCATCAGGAGGTCTTATTTTGTTGTTAAGCTGTCCTTTAGCGATGATAGCAGCTTTCATTCCTAGCTAATCCCATGTTGTCACCTCTCTGACAAGCCCTAGTCAACATAAAGCTACTCAGTCTGGATGGCAGACAGGCACTGCTTGGGAGTAGGAGGCTCTCTGCTTGGTGGCATCTCATGTTTGAGTTACCCAGGGTGACCGTTGACAGGAGTGGAGAGGGTACTCTCCCAGAAACACTTCTGATTTTTTTTATCCAGACTTGCAGCAGCTCCAGGGAAAGGTAGAGTTACTCATTTATTGCTGGAATCAGTGGCACCAGCAAGTTTGCCAGCAGAGACCACGATGGCTCTGGAAGGAATTGCCTCCGACAGGTGCCTGAATATTACCAGGAAAGCATTCTCCTGACTCAGCAGGTTTGGGACCAGCTCTTACAATCAAATGATTTAGAGCTATTCAAGACTAGCCTCAAACAGTTGTGCAGAGGGGTAGGAAGGAGTAAGGATTCCTCCCTGTTTGGCAGCTGTGAAAAGGTCAACTGCAAATGCAGTCCCCAGATCTGAAGGGAGCACAGGCATCCTGGGCCAGATGCTCTCCCAGGGAATGTGGAGAGTGGCCAGGGAGGAGCAAAAAATAGCCAGAAGTGTGGCTCTGCCCGTCAGGCTGTTAGCTGGCATCAGTGAAGTATGCTGTATCCTGGAAACAGGTTTAATGAATTAATCTCACCCTAACAGTCTGGGCTGCGTGTATGTATATATATATAAAACTATCTCTGTGTGCGTATGTGTCTATATATGAAGTATTTGCTGCATTCAGGAATGGTGCTAAGAGGAACTGAGAGCCTGAAAGTGCTTACAGCGTGTATCAGTGGTGCTTTTTAAAGCCTGGTGTCCATCCACAGCACAGTGTAAAGCTCAGTGTCCTTGGTTTTGAAGTGTGTGATATAAAGATTGATTTCATTTTATGGAAAGGGTAACCTAAGCCAAAGTAACTTGTCCAAGGTTGTTCAGAAGAACAAGTTCAGCCAGACAGGACAGTGACAGAACCAGGTAGAAAAACCAGTTTATTCCTCTAGTCACTGGTGACCATTGCCTCAACACAGAATGGGTATTTACATTTTGTTTCTGCGAACGTATATGTGCAAGGAGTTGAGACAGCCATTTCTGCTAAAATAATCTGCTCATTTTTTACCATTTACACAAACATACATGGAGTTCTTTAGGCCACCTCTGTTCGTAGTTATGTTTATTTTCAATAGCATGTATTATTATGGCATTTGTGCAGCTTTTAAATATTTTTCATTAAAATCAGTTCCCAAGATGCATACTGAGAAATACAGCCTTCAGGCTTTCTGTCACCTACTAATCCCTACAGGGTTAAACAAGGAATCAGGTCTGCTCCAGTGTATCAGCAGGGCAAGACTCATCTTGTGCAGGTGGTATCTTTTCCTTAGCAAGTGCAAATGCACTTCTGCCTAAGAGGACTGTAGCCCTCCAAGTTGTCTTCCACTCCCATTCTGATAGTTGTTCACTACTGATATTTGACCATGTTAGCAATGTGAGTGGAGGCTCTGTGGACAAAGCAGACCACAATGGAATAATTTTTTCTTGATTTTGCAAGGCTTATTAAGGTCATGGAGGAGGCTAGGTGTCTTTGCTGGCTCTGTTTTTCCTTATTTGTAAACCTCTAACAGTTTCTGAAAACTTTATGTTAACTGGATGGTTGTGTTGTTTGTAGACTATGTTAGTTGTCAGAATGAAAGACCTTGTGAAGGGCTGCGTGAAAAACAAAAAAGAGTGGCAAGTGAAAGAACAGTTTAGGATATAGCTGAGGGATGTGTCAAAGACACTGCTGAATCTGCATGACTGATTTTCTCCAGATCCAAGAAGATAACACTGACAGTTATAGTTTAAAAGGAATATTCCTGGGAGAGGAAAAGGAAAGAGCGCCTTATTTTAGGAGAAAAAAGACGATGCAGGCAACTCCATGGCTCTAAGCAAGTTGAGGATTACTGAAGAAATCCAGGAACTTGTCTGGATTACTGGGGATTTGGAGAGAACGGGGGTGCATGTAGGGTATGGCTAATTTTTCCCCTTTGATGCTTCACTTCTGTTGTTGCAAGATGTTTTATGACCATGCATGAGAAGGCTACTTTGAACTGGTAAGTCCAGAAGATACTTGGGGCACATGGGAATGGAACTGTGGAAGATGAAGACTAAAGGCCAATGGGTGCGCTCAGCCCAAAACAAGGACAGGGATGCAGTCAGTCTGTCCAATAGCAGTGGTCTGTAAGGACTGGGGGAGCTGTGGCATGCTTTGTATTGTGTAAGCACCACCATTTCTATCTCTCCACATGGGAAGAAACAGACACCTGCAGGCTACAGATAAAGGGGTGAAGAAAGCCCACTGGGCACTGGGAAAGTTAGCCAGGATGGGGATGGGAGAACAGATTGGCTAGGAGGCAGCAGAACTCTGCCATTTCCATCATCTATGGTAGTGGCCATAGCCAGGTGAAAGCTGGAGATTTTTGGCATGTTCTGCAGTGCTTTTTCTTTTCTGCTTTCC
>NW_010129473.1:0-19535 GCF_000699245.1 Pterocles gutturalis | reverse complement strand
TGCCATGGCTGTACACAACAAGGGCAAAACTGAGCTGAGTGGGGAAAAGGACGTAACTGATGGGCTGGGGCAGATCCACTGGGGTGTGTTTTTGCAGGACTATATGAAGTGACTGTTGTGCCAGAAAGGCCCATCTGTGCTGCAGTGTGAGCTGCCTTCTGCCAGGTGTCCTTCTGGCAACTCTAGTTTCTGACAGCTGCAGCTCTTGGTTTTTATGTTTGCTGTTGAAAAGCATCTTGGAGGATTTTGTTGGTTCCAGGCACTGTTCTGCTAATGCAAAAATAGAAGACACCACAAGAAGGACTGCCCCATTTCATGTCACTGGTTAGTTTTTTTCTTTCTTTTTTTTCCTTTTTTTTATCTTTTGCAAGGCTAGTGAGTTGAGTTTGCAATTTGAGTCAGTTGCAGTTTGAGTGAATGGTAGGCAGAGGCATATATTACACTTAAAGAAGAAAATACCTTTTGAAAATTAGGATTCTCCATTGTTACATGTCCAACGGGCAGGCTGGGAAGAGACTGAGCGGCTAGGACTCTGCATGAACGCATATGCCAACTCACCTTTTCAAACAATTCTGTACCAAGACTTGCTCCTATGGTAAGATTGGTAACACTACAACACTTTCCTCAGAATACCAGTGACTGTGCTTAACAAATTCCTTTCTTATGCTTGTATTTCTTACTTGCATCCCATGTGTTGGAAGAGGTGAATCAGAAAGATAAGAGATAGCTGGTAACAACTGAGGGTGCATTTTTAAGCAATAGGAAACTTGGAAGGTGGAGACTGTACTCTTACAGATAAAGATGTGATGCTATATTGCCCATCTTCTGTGAACACATGACAGACATAGATTTATGCCTAGGAAAATGTGTGCTGCTTCATATCCATCTGCAGTTGACTGTGTTTGTTAGTGCTTTGTAGTAATAGGCAATTCAGTGGTCACATATTTTGTGCAACGAGTGATTGGTTTCATCTGACTCTGCAAAGGTGTCCAAACAAATCCCTGTTAACTTTTTAATGGAGGTTTTAGCAGGAAGGCCACAGCTTTAATGAAATCTGAAGAATGAACTAGCCTCATACCAGGTATCTCCAGGCTGAAAAATGAGATACCTGACTGCTGGGAAAAAAGTTGACTTAAAGTCTGGACAATGCAAAGAATCACAGAATCATAGAACGGTTTGGGTTGGAAGGGACATTAAAGATCTTTGCGTTCCAACCCCCCTGCATTGGGCAGGGACCCCTCCCACTAGACCAGGTTGCTCAAAGCCTCATCCAGCCTGACCTTGAACCCCTCCGGGGATGGGGCATCCACAACACTTCTGGGCAACCTGTTCCAGTGCTTCACCATCCTCACGTTAAAAAAACTTCGTCCTAATATCTAATCTAAATCTGCCCTCTTTCAGCTTAAAGCCGTTACACCTTGTCCTGTCTCTACAATCCCTGATGAATAGTGCTTCCCCATCTCTCCTGTAGCCGCCTTTTAAGTACTGCAAGACTGTTATAAGGTCTCCCCAGAGCCTTCTCTTCACTGGAGATGGATGGAAAACATCCATCTCCAAGTCTGACATATTTCCACGGGAGGGAATTATTTCATTGAAAAGTAACTAAAATCCACAAAAGTTGCTGTAGCACGGCTTAAAACAACCACTACCAGTCCCTGTTTTCTGCTCTCTTTGTATAAAAATCTTCTGTGGGGAAGACATCTTAGTTACTCTGATTAGGAACTGGATCAAGATAATTCCTTTGCAGATTTATTTTTGGAACCATGCTATTTCAAGTGCTTTTGCCATTGAACTTGCCTATAGTAGAGCAGCAGTATGTGCTTGCACCTTAAGCAGATATGATTTCAATGGATAGTAGAGCGGCTGAGGCAGTAATTTCCCCTGGCTGCAAACTGAATGTATAGTGTTATGCATTAATAGCTAACACATCTGAGTCGCTGCAATGCATGTTAATGCCCAGCATCCTGCGCAAGCTGTGTTCTAGATCTTGATCCTTTTTCCTTGTGCACCACTTTCAGAGAAGGCCAGTCTCTTTTCTTTCAGTGTGTGTTTACTTATGGATTTTGATTTGTAAAGTTTGAGCCTGTTTTCCAAAGGACTTCCACTTGTGGCATTCTCAAGTACCCTATCATCAAAACTAGGTCTCCAGTTAAGTTTATTTGTGAGCTCAGACTCCAGTGATTAGACAGGTTGTGTCTCTCATTTGCAGCTGATAGTATCAGTGATATGACTCATACCTCCTCAGTTGGCTTCCTGTTTGGTAAATGGTGTATTCTGCAATTCACAGTATTACAGACCAATCTGGACTATTTAGACCAGAAAGAACTACTCTCGTCTTCAAAACGGATTTTTCTTTCTATCTGACTTTAGATTTTTTTATAGGTTGTGAAATTGTTAGATCAGATCCTGTTCACTATCTCTGCTTGTCAGTGCAGCTGGCTACAGACCTGAACATGACAAAATGTTGGGAAAAAAGGTTCTTGGCTCGAATGTTTAGGCTGAGACAGTTCTGCCAGTTGGCAGAAAGTGCAGCTCAACATTCAAAGTTGCATATGATTGCCCAAACCTAGTCTTTGCCATGCCATCCATCTCTGATATTTCCCAAGTGGATGATATGTAATCCTCCCATGTAATCCATGGTGCAGTTTTTAGAGTTAGACAACGAGGAGACTGGAGACTTTCAAGGTGCGATAACATTCCAAGCCCTCCTCCATTCACCTAAAGCATGCTCTCATTCTCAAAAATACCTTGTGTTTCCCAAGCATGGTCTAGCAAAGGAAAGTGAAGTTGGTCCCCTAGAAGAAGTCAAGTAGGAAAATACAGGAGAACATCTAGATGCTGCTTTGGGTAGCAAAAAGAAAATCACTGACATGCTTGGCACTTGGCCCATGCAGCTCCCAAACTCCTCCTCTCCTCCATCAAACATCAGAATGACTTGTGCATCGCATTTAAAATCTGATCTCCTGCTGAGTGATTTACATGGGGGCCTGTAGAAATCAGTGGGTGGCATGGGGAGCTTTGGTGTGTGCTATTGCCCAGGATGTGTTGAGGCAACAGATTCCTTTTTGCTATTGCAGCAGGTTTAAACCTGCTTTTTTACCTTTTCTAGTGAACTGTCTCCCTATCTTTCTCCTTGTCTCTGTATGTCTCTTTCTTTGTCTCCTTCTGTCAAAATAAATCTAGCTGCCATGAACTGTAGTTCACTCAAAATATTGCTAGCATTAAATGTGCCCAGACATTTTTTATTAATACATTAAACTTGCATGAAATTTTTAGGCATTATAATTTACCAATCTTACACCAAGATGCCATTTGAAACTGACATGAGCTATTAATTAAAAAAGAGGACATTAAATAATTGTCAGTTGACATGTAAATTACTGTTTTGTTAGCTGACAGAAGCTTGCCTCAAGCCTGTTTCTCTTCTCAAATGTTAGTAAGTAACTCGTTGAGTTTAAGGGCATCCCATTATGAATTGATGGTTTAAATCTTAATGTTATGTACCTGACTAAATAAAGTGGTAAATGCTGTTAATTGTTTCACAATGAGCTGTCAGTGTCATGCAGGTGTAGAAACACTTCTGGTTTGAGTATTTGGGAAGGTATCAAGGGGAACACATCAGAATGCTTCCTGATTTTAGTGGAAATCTGTTCTTGCAATGTGCTGGTTAGGTTCAGTACCAGCTAGTCAGAGCTCTAGCATGAAAGAAGATTATCTGCATAAAGGCCTTCAACTGATAACGAGGCTGAGCAACACCATTGACTATGGTGGTAGTGTGCTGGGTGACACCCACTCAGAGGATGTCTCAGGTAGACAGAAATTATTGAGTGACTTAAGGCACTTGTGGGAACAATGATGTGAAATTTAAAACTAAATTTGGCTGAAGGTGAATTTGGTGAGTGCTCTTTCAGTTGGATTAAGTTATTTTTCCCAAACAAACACTAATAATCGTCACTGATCAAGCAGAAGATGATGTTGTCTGCAGAAGAGACGTCAGTTCTCCTCTCCAGTCCTATAGGGGTGGTGTCTTAATTATCACTGAGGTTTTCAGGTTGCCTGTATCCCTGAGCAATTCAGGATGGCTGTATGATTGCTTGGAATAAATCTAGAACCAGGTGATTTCAGGTAATGGACTTTGCTTTATCAAAGGGTTTTGCAGGACTAGCCACTGGTCTAAAAGTGCCATGAATTAGAACACCCAGGGAATTGAAGTAAGTAGATACAAACAGTTTAGACTTAATTGTCACATGTGTCTCTGGTGACCTGAATAAATGGAAAACTATCCCTACGATCTATGGGGAAAAATAAATCAGATAAAAATTAATATACAGCTTTTATTTTCTTGAGGAATCTCCTTGTTATTTATAAGACTGTAGCACTTACAGTGCAAGTACTCAGCATGAGTAACACTGCAATGCTCTTTTCAGGAAATAACCTGAAGGGGGGATTGTGGTGGCTTTGTGTTTCTGATGTTTTGGGTATTTTTTTTTTGTTGCTGTTGTTAAGAACAGCTACCTCCCACACCTCTTCTTTCAGAGATACACATCCTCAACCAGTTAGATGAAGAATGCTGGAATCCAACACATGGCACATAACCACATGGCCTTGGCTCTTTGGGTCAAGTTTGTTCCTACAATGAAGAGATGCCAAGATGGGTGAGAGTCCTGTCAAAGGATGTTACATACTTCAGCTATTACTTGTGCTATAAAGGTCCAATTCCAACCTTTAGGATTAGGTATAGGCCAGTTTAACATGTCAATACAAACTCTACCATCTTGAAAGGCCCTGCCCTGAAGAACGTTAGGAAGGAACATTTAAAAGTACATTGAATCCTGTATGCCGTTTTGTGTTTTTTTATTATTTTCTGTGAGTAGATTGCTTGGGTTGCAGAATGATGGTGCAAAACCAACTAAGCTAGTTCTGCACCAACTATCCAAGATGTGGAAAAGTGTAGTTTTGTTTATAAAACAAAGCACCGTACATACTTCTTTGCTAAAAATTGGTGCTATCTTGAGGATATCTGCATTTCACTAATCCTACTAAGGATTAGTTTATAGGGGCATTTTTAAATGTTTTCTATGGATCTGGTAGTATTTTTGCTGTCAGAGGTTTCCTCAAGACTGGTAGAAAGAAGAGTATGCTGTTTCCTCAGATTAACACCTGCATTACACAATCCCTTTATGATACCACCAAGGAGCAATACATAGATGTCTGGAAGCGAATGAGAACAAAGATTCATTAGTAAATTACTCACTGCCACAGTAGAATTGAAAAGTGCAACTGATTTAGAAGCGATGGTGGATACTTAACCAAAAAATTCACCTTTAACATACATAGTTTTGCCCTCAAACACTGTGGAAATACAGCTTTTCTCACTGGTCAGTGTCAGTGGCTGTAAGGCAAAGGGTTTGTATGTTGTGTCACATTTCCAGCTTTAAGATCAGAATTTTGGCCTGAAACTGGAAACTTCACTCTACCTTTTAGCAAACGCCCATAGACTGGGATGAGGAATCATCAAAGGGGTCAATGTAAGGTCAGCATTAAAGATATTAAATTTTGCTGCCACGACAAAGTCAGTCACTTCCCCTAAAAAGATCAGAGGATGGTATCATAGATGTTCAGACTGTCTCTGAAGGAAAGTATCACACTTAATAAACAGCAATGGGAGGTAGAAAAGTCCAATGTGGAGCAGTTCATAGGTCATACCATCCATACAATCTGCATTTCATCCCGTCAGTAAATCTACTGCCTTCTGTGTCTCTTCTTGTCTTTGTCTGTCTCCTCCCTTTATTCCCTTTTCTCTTGACTCTGGTCTCTGGCTTTTCTGTTTCAGCTTAGCTCTTTCTCACACCCTTCCCATTCATTGCTCTGTCTATACTGTCCTTAATACACCAGAAAGGTATTCTATGTTTGTTCTTCTGGCCATATTACAGTCCTAATCTAGTTAATACACAGAAATTGTCACTGTTTTGTAAAAGAATGGTGTGTTGCTGGAAAGGAAATATTTTGTGACAGTTAGCTATGTTAGGTTGGGGAAGCGTCTCCCTGGGAAAATACCAGATGCTTCATGGCTGGGGCCCCTCTCTGCTGGACAGGCAAAACATTGAAGTACTTGCTGCAAGGGGTGCCCTTGCTTTGATCTTCAGTTGAGTGTTTACATATGCTGTGCTCTCTTCATGAGGAATGACTGTGACAGGGACATCCTTCTATCCAGCTTTCTCAGAGAGGACAAAAGCCATTTCTTAGGTCATTGAGTACAGCTGTTGCCTTAATTTCATGAGAATGCTGATTAATTAATGTTTGGGGTTTTTAGACACTTATAGAATGTCTAAAAGGGACACAAAAAAGTGTCCACATCTGTAGATTACCATGAGCCAACAGACAACTTGCAGTCCAGAGTCCCTGCTCCTGTACATCTCTACCCTATTGCCTGTCCTTGGAACAGATGAGGAGTGACCATTGCCTAAACAGCTCAGCATTGCCTCATCTGCCTGTGAACCCCTCAGGTGCTCAAAACCTAAAACGGTCTTCCTGTTTCTGGATAGTGGGGAAGAAAGCAAAGGGCAAAAATGCATCCCTTCCAGCAGGAGTGAGCACTGCAGGACCGTGATCTGTAAGAGCCTGGAGTGAAGGGCGTTCTCAGAACAGAGATCCAGACACAGTTAACTGGGAAATCTTTGATGAAGCCATTTACCCTGGTTTACATCTTTTTCCTTTTTTTTTTTTTAATTGAAAGGGTTGGTGAATATGTGACAATACAGTAAAAACTTGGTTTCAGAAAAAAATGCGGAAAAGTTCTAGCAATGTCAAAAAACATCCAACTTCAGCACTTTTGAAACAAGGCCTTTAGCTTTCTTCCCTTCTTTTTTTTTTAAAGAGTTTGCTATTGCAATACATAGTAAAAAAAAAAAAAAAAAAAAAAAAAAAAAAAAAAGAAAGAAAGCTTAATTAAAATTGTTTGAAGGATTTTCTTTTTAAAAAGAACGTCATTCTGCTGGGATTTCTTTCCTATTTCTGAAATGTCAAAACCCTGTTACAAGAAATTTCCTTTTTCCAGTAGATACACTGCATATCATGGTCTTCTGGAAGCTTGCATGTGTGTTATGTGTTGTCATTCAAATCTCAGTTTATGCATGCATAAAGAGAGAAAGGAGTTAAACATTACAGTTTGTGTATCACACCACCTCAGAAAAAACATGAGGCACTGACTCTTACCTTCTATCCATTTTGCCATCTGACTCTACAGAGAGAACAGGAAAATGTGGTTAGTTAAGAAACCAGAAGCAGAATGGTGACAAGCCTGCTCAGAACTTGTGACGATGCAACCAGGAGACCATAGTTACAGCTGGTAAAGATCCAGCCATCCTTTCTGAGGCAAAACTCTTTGATATTAGATGTTCTTGATTCTTCCAGCTAGACTATGTCATGTCAATTTTCTCAGAGCTGTATCTTTGCTAATATTTTGGCTATTCTGAGTTTGACTGTAGTACATCCCCAGAGTGTCATGAGAAACAACTTTGAGGGAAGGTGCTTCATTAGAATGAGTTGGAAGCAGTTTCCCTTTAGACCTGCTATGTAGTGCCATCAAAGAAAGTATCAGCCATTTGTCTTTCAGGAAGTTGCATTACATTGTCATTTGTGTCCTCATGGGGTACCTGGGGAGTCTGTTTGCAAAATTATCCTTTAAAAGGCCAGTGTTTACTATAAATAGGATGGAGTCAGGTTATGACTCATAAGCTGAGCTCACCATCTGGGCCCAAAGAGCTCGGTCTACTTCACTCCAAGGTTAGTCATTAAGACCACTCTGCTCCCCTCTTTACTAAGCAAGAGTCTTGTGACTACTGTTGAAGTAGTGTGTCATGGTGCACGGCTAACTTAGTAGAGTTAGACAGTTCTGGATGCTGGAAAATTGTTTTGTTTGTCATGTGAAGGTTAATGCAAAGATCTAGCCGCAGAAGCAAAGGTGTCTGAATATAGTGAACGCACAAGCAGCTCGTAGTCCTGTGCTGTAGCAGCCCAACTGAGTTCTCTCACTGCACTTTCCTTTTTTAATGTCTGACTCATTTTTCGTGGTGGAAATTGGTATATTCATCAGAATTTCTCTGTTTTTAAAAGTGGACTGCAAGAGTTGGCACTTTGCATGCAACCACAGCTGCAAAGGTGCTTTTTTGAAATTCACCATGGAGGTGCCATAGAAAAAGCAATGCTTTCAGTCCCCAACTTCTCTTGTTACAGTCCCTCAACTCTCTTATTACAGTGCCCCTTCTTTCAGTAAGAATTATTTCCCCGCATATTTCGTGAGATTGCCTCTCTGTTTCCATTTCTCCATGGTTTCCTTCCAAGCCAAATACTCACATGCTACTAAGAGTACAGACCTCTCTTGACAAGCAAAACACAGGTTGCAATGATTTGCCTTTGCAAAGTCCCAGGACTCTTTTTTTTTTGCAAGAAAAGAACAGCTTATACTGATGTTCTGGTCAAGCTGTTAGGACTTTGCATTTCCTCCTTTGCCACTATCTGTTGCTATTGCATTTGCTATGCTTTGTTTATTTCTAGCTCTTAACTATGGCTCTGTGCAGAGGATGGAGGGCCATGGACCCTCTGGGGAAGCCCAAGGGACAAATTCTGCCTGTCACTAACTTCTGTCTACTGAAATGATGGGCATTATTCAGTTTAACTCTTAAGATTTTTGGATTTGAATCTACAACCGTAGGTTGTAAACTGCTGGTCCAGAGTCAAAAGGACCTGTTGCTACCAGCAGTTACGTTGTTAGATCAGAGATCTTTTGCCTTTTTCAGATTAAAAACATGCTTTCCTGTGGCAACTTGAAAACCATTCACAGTGGAAAAGTTATAAATTTTTTTGCTATGTACCCTGATGGAAACTGCTTATCTCAGTCAGAGATAAGTTGAAAGAAAAGTCCAGAAGCAGTGAAATAAACAGTAATTTTGCTTAGGAAGTGTAAGCAAACCATTTGCTAATCCTGCAAATCCAACAGGCTCTTTAACTTGTATAGAATAGAGAGAATTTTGGTTTAAAAATTAATTATTCTAAAAGATAGCCAGGCAGTATGCTTCAGTGAATTCTATTTCTCTTGTAAGGCTAAAGAGCAGAGTTAGTTATACTAAAATGTGAATCTGCAATTCTAGGGACTCCAGCACTTCAGACACATTAAAAATAGTCCTTCAAAGGAAAACCAGAGCTCTAGTACATACACAGTTTCTAACACTAAAGCTCAGATCTAGATCCCTGGATAAGAAATCAGGAGTATTTTTTCTTACCTCCAAAGACATTGTCAATCATTTGGGTTTTGATCATGCAAATTATTACTGCTAAAAAACCAACTGCTAGAAATGCTCCCAGAGTAACTCCTAAAATAACATATGTGAAATCTGCAAAAATTGAAAATAAATCAGTGAGTATAGACCATTAATTAATAAATTCAGTCTTTGTGTTTCAGATGTAACACAACATTTCCAAAGTTAAAATGCATCTCTCAAAAAGATATTATTTTTAAATCGTATTTATTGTTCAGAAGGCTCTGATAATGCTGAGCCAGAGTAAGTAGCTGAGAAGTACTCTTTCAACCCCCTGCACATCATGAAACCATTTGAACCTGTGGCTAAGGGGCTTAATGCCATTTTATGATAATGCACATCTTTAGCCTTTGGTGCATGCAGGTCTCAGCTGAGTTTTAGAGCTAGGGCTCTACTTTTCCCCCCAAAGTGAAATTCCCCATTCCCCCTCCCTTGCCACTCCATATCCTGCCAAACTCTTATTCCCATAGTTGCACACACAGACCTTCATCTCCACCTCCCAGTCCCCAGGCTCCTGTCCTCCCTGACTCTTCTGCCTCTATAGACTTTGCTGGGAGGAAGCAGGAGAAATTTTAACTGTAAACTGTAAACCATATTGTGATTTTTGCATCACTTTGTGGACATGTGGGTCCACCTTCATATGGCAGGCGGGAGGGTGCCCACTCCAGGCTCTGTGTTCCAGGCTCTGTCCTCCCTACAAGTGTTATATTTACCTAAATGTAATTTAAAAGCCCCAGTCACACAGCAGGACTCTGCTGTGCTAGGCAAAGTACAACCACGCAATCAGATTATTATTTTCTATGCATAAAAAGTACATAGAATCTTGTAAGCACATGCATTTTTATTATGTTTGTCTTGCCCCTAACTTCCTGTCCGGAAGTGAAATTATCACCGTGAACTCACCTATTTCCTCCTCTGAGTTTTCATAAGCATAGACTTTTGCTCTCCAAAAATCTGAAATCGAAATATTTTAGCCTGTTAGGACATCAAGGAGAGTGCTCTATATTCAACGAAGAATGCTGTACCTGGCTATTTCCAAGGGGATGGTTGATCCTGGTAAAGCTTAAGAAAGGATCTGAGGCTTCCTGGAGTAGTGAAGTGTTATCGGTCAAGTTAATGAGGGCATCTTAGGAATGCAGCTACCACATGCCAGGTTTTGGACAGAACAGAAGCTGCAATTTTAAATTTTTATGTTGTCTTAGTACTGTTTCCATTCCAGAGATTCCTCTCTGCAAGCCTGAGAGCTATATGCAAGAAAAGTTCTGTAGATCAAGAAAAAGATTACAGATGCAGTAAAGCTTATGAGATATTCTAACAATAGAGAATATAGCACACCCCAGCAACCTTCTCCAGAAAACGAGTCCCAGTCCTGCCCGTAGTACCAGTCTTCAAAATGTGATTTATTGCTGGCAGAGAAGAGAGTCTTTTCCTCTTGCAAGGCAACGTTATGAGCTGGAAGCAACAGAGACTCCCATGCCAAGTTCCCTGTTCATCAAAAGGACACCCTCCCAGCCCTTCCCTTCTCTGTAAAGCCGCTGAGCTATGCTGCCTGAAGCTCAGAGCATGCAGGCACTCAGCGTGAAGTGGCATTGAAGAAAACTATTCATTTCCAAATACTTTTTGAAGGAAACATTCAAAATTTTCAAAAAAAAAAAAAAAAAAAAAGGCAGTCAAGAAAATGGAGAGAAGTCTTGTTTAATTTTAATATCACTCACTTATTATAGGAAATTGCTAAAAATGTATACTCAAATGTTTTTTTCAGTGATGGGCATACAAAGATATTTCCACCAAGTCTTTTCAAGTAGCTCCAAATTACATAACTGATGTGTAGGTGCGTGAAGTGCCTGGAGCATGAGGAGGCTGTAAAGGCACATATGACTCCTGCATTTTAAAACACCATGCTGTGAAATTTCTGTCTCCTCTACCAGATTCAGAGAGAACATGAAGTCCTCTCCTACAGCTATTGGTCTTGGGTGATCCACTGCCAGTGTGACAGTACATATGGGACCTGGTGGGAAGATAGCTGTTTTGCAGGCAACATCACCTTTTCATAGGGATTCCCCCCTGTAGTGGGAATTATGAGGGAGTATCATCTGACTGAAACTCAAGTGGAATATTAAGGTCTTAAAAGCATCCAGTTTTCCTACTGCTAAGGTATCCAACATCGCAAGTCATAGCTTGCCTCCCCTTTCTTTCCTCCACTTCTTGTGGAGGAATAATTCTCTCTTCTTGAGATTTTGGGGGCTGTGCTTTCATTTCTTGTCCAGTAAAATGAATGCTAGAAATATGATTGCTTTTAAACTTGAAGCATAGTTCTCCCACTCCAAAATCAGGCATTTTGGTATGTTTTCAGAAATACATTCTGTGTCTGCTTTTCAGGCTGCTGAAACTCTCTCTTGAGCTGATTGTGGGCTCTGGGGTTTCCGGGGTTATGTCAGAAAAATCTGATATATTGGGTGTCTCACAACAGGTTTGGTTTTGTTTCTTGGTCTTAATCACATTTCTAATCCCAAATTTTCATAAATTATGAACCAAGCTTCAAAAATCTGAAGAACAGAGTTTTAAAAAATCTTTAGTTTTAAAGCAAATTTATTTTGTGTACTGTAATTCTGAGCTGAAAGTCCTCTTTTTGCCAAACTTTTCTTGATAATTAAAATGTCTGGAAACTTATTATATATAAGTAAAAATGTTTTCTCTCCAACAACCCCATGACACTCAGAGAAGGGAGTTGGGAGGGGCGGGTAATCCAGTTGCAGTTGTGATCACAAAAGCTGGCTATACTAGATGATCGAAACCAAAGTTACAAAGAAAAGGAAATAATACTTTTTTTAAAAGTCTAAGATCATACAGTGGGTGTAAAAAGCATCGCTCCTGATTTTCCAGATGAAAAACCAGTCTCTTTGCACTCACCTGTGAATTTATTTCATTATAAATTTAAAAAAAAAATCCTTTCTTCCATCCCCTTAATTATTCTTTGTGTTCATATGAAGAATGTTTTAAATTTGAACATAATAAAAGTGATATTGTATTACTTTTATTATCCTACTGATCATAATACATAGACCTTAATGTATGCTTTCTAATGGAATTAGACCAGTGACAGATTATGTGTTTTATGGCAGAAATAATATTTTACATGGAATATTTTATGTAGGTCAGTTTAATATATTGGGATTAAATTATTAGTTTCTTTTTAAAAAGGGAGGAAGAGAAATCTCTGAAAACCCACAGGACTAGAGAGAACATTCCAATTCATACTTTCAATATGGTTTTAATTAAGGTTTAATATAATTTACTGGATGCTGCTTAAATACCATTTGCTTTTGAAGACTGTGTTAGATAGCTGGCTTCTGTTTGTTTCTTCTTAGTTGGAAAGTGGATTGACTAAGTCAAATACACATGTGTTAGCCTTTGACCCCGATCCTGTCTTCAGTTTAGATCTTTTTAGGGATGTGCACAAACCTCCCTGCACAGAGGGGTTAGAAATGATGCCTCAAATTCTGCAGTGCTCCAGTCCGGTGCTAGCTTTCTGACCTCCTGTCTCTGTATATTGGGTTTAGACTAACTCCCATGCCTTGAAAAAGTCCTCTGGACTTGAGGAATATTTGTTTCTGCATTGAAGAGCCTTGCACAGGAATTTAATGCCTATACTTGAGTGACTCCGGGATCATTTTTCAAAGGATACCGAAGCAACTGCCAGTGCTTTCTCACCTCTCCCATGTGCCTGGCTCAGGCGTAGTGTGCAGCTGGCACTATAACAGAGATGTGCCCCCTGGGAGGCTGGTGAGACGCATGGGCTGTGTTTCTAACTGGTGGGGGAACGTTTTTGTGCACATGTTGTTGGCAGCAAGTCTGGAGAGGAAACTGCAGACCAGACAGGTCTTACGTTAGAGGTGAGGGGACAGAGAAAGAGTAAGTGTGAATGTGCTGTGGCAGCCTACCTGAGGAGCCGGACTTGGTCAGGTCTGCTGGAGCTAGGCATGCAGCTGAGAAAGCTTTTGTTTCTGGCTGCCCATGGCAGTTATCTGCCAGTACGGTTACCTCCCTCAAGGTACATCTGCTGAGCAGGTGATGGACCCGCAAATAAATACACTGGGCTGGGAACCCCTGTTCCATGATCTCAGTGAATCTCTGGGCAGGCTTAGCCCTCGTCAGACCTGCTGTGCACAGAGCTGGGCTATGCAGAAAACAGCTTCTGAGTCTCGCTGAGGGACGTCCTGTTCTACCTGTGCCCCTTGCTATGTAACTGTGCTCATGCAGTGCCTTGCCCATAGGTCAGCACAGTGAGGAAAGTGGTGCAGAGCACAATTTGGGCAAAAGATCAGGGAGCAGGAATAGCTCACTTTCCCCACCTTATTAGATGTTGTGAACAACTCCCAGCCATAACCTGCAGTGATAAACAGCAACACGTGCCTTGTCTCTCTCAGTGCACAGCACTTACTTGCCTTAGTCCCTTTGCTTCTTGCCTCCTGCTTCCATGTGACTTTCTTCTCCCATCCTACCCCATCTCAGATTTCTTCTCATTGATCCCAGCCGATAGTGGCTGGTCCTGCGGTATTGCAGCAGCCAGGGGCTCGGTGCCATTTATCTTGGAGGCAGCAAATGGGAAAGGAAGCAAGTATCTGGGAAACTTGGAGGTAGGGTGGAAAACAGGGTTGGCTCACAGTGGGCGTCTGATTAACTCCAGAGTCAAATAAGGAATGCCCATGACAACAAAGAGGTTACAGGCAATGAAACTGCTGGAAACCATTCCTGTAAACCATTACTAAAAAAAAGAAAAGTGTTTTGGCTGGTATTTAGTGTGGCAAAATTCCCAGCTACATGGAAATTTCGTAAGATAAGCACTGCTGGCATCCAGGCAAATGGAGTCCTTCCTCAAATTGGAGGCAAATTTGTTCTCTGTAGTAATAGATGAGGATAGGAGTCACTCCTACATGAAGATGGGAATTTGTTGAGCTCTAGTCCTTGCCAGGGACCCCTCCATCCAAGGCCTATGGATTTGCCATTGCCTACACCTTTCCATGGAAGGATATTAATGCATTTTTCTTGAGTTTATTGCAAAGTGCCTTTTGCTGCAGAATATTTTCTGCTGGTCTTGAGTCTGCATCTCTTTGCTCTAGGCAGATACTACTGTATTAATGGCACTCGTGCCATTTGTTTGCTAGTCAGTAACTAGGGAGCAATCATTGCTGACTTTCTCATCTATAAGAACGGTTAATTATGCATGTCCTGTGTGCTGGACAGTCTCCATTTCTCTGGACTCTTGGAAGCATCTATAGAAAGGTGCAGAGGGCTTGAAGGGTCAACGAAAAAGAATAGAGTGACAAATTCCTATGTATACCCCGAGAAGGATGACAAGAGGATAGTGCAGTGCTGTAGACTTACAGATAACGTTGCTTGCAGAAGCTGAGGCAGAAGTGGAGTGGATGCAAGCTGGAATAGCTGGTCTGCATGCCTCAGGTGGGGAAAACTGCCCTTGTGGCATTCCCCAAGGGTGTATGATTTTCTATACATTTCTGCTTTTGCCAGCAGAGGGTGCCTGCCCCCTTACATAACATCTCAGAGACCACAGTAACCCAAGTAAACTTTTTTTGTAGCTGCTGCCACCTCCATCCTCTCCATTAGTCCACATTAGTCCCAATGTTAATATGACCCCTGCTGACACTTCCTATCCATGAGCTCCCAACTTCTTCCCTGCAAAAGGCAGAGGTTGGTAACTATGAAGTAAGAGGCAAGTTGTGAGGATGAGAAAGTCCTGCTTTGAGCTGGCAGGAAGCATTAAAAGCAAACTGAGTCAGGAGCATCCAAGTCCTATGAAAATCAGAGAGACCAAAAGGGGCTTGCAGAGAGCATGTACACAAGTTAACTTTTTCCTTATACTCTACCAAAGTACTGTTTTCTATGCAGTGCCAAACAGGATGCTCAGCAGCTCTGCTGTTGCATCTGCAAAGATGCAGGTATTTAACTTCATGGTGTCTTCTGGATTGTGCACAGCTGATCACCTAGCACTCAGTCTAGGACAAGCTAGCTAGAAAACTCAGCAAAAATACCCCACTGTCTCAACAAATGTTCTTTCTCCAAGAAACAGAATTATAAACAAAGTTTTAAACAGCATACATACAATCAGACTGGGAAATAAGTAACCCCATCAAGCTCAGTTTAAAAAAAAAGGCTCTCAAAAAGGATGGAAAAGAAATATGATAGGTCACTTACGCAAGAGAAGAAGAAATGCCATTAGGAATGATATCCATCTTGTTAGTAAGGTCATTGTGAGGTTTTGACAGCAGAGTGGTTTCACCCAAATTTTATGAATTTAGCTCTTTTGCAGTGTCTTAAAAAAAAAAGTAAAGCAGGTCACATGACCATATTGGGAAACTACAGTCACATCCTGAGTAGTTACGCCTGCAAACAGAAGTTCCCCTTTTTGGGTTTAAATTCGACATATAAACAAACTTCCCACTTGAAAATGTCCTGTGGAAAAGATGGACAGCCAACAGTCACAGCCTAGCTCTGCTGTTTTGCTTGATAACAGACTTTTAAATACTAACATTTATTTTTACAAAATTGAAAAAGTCCTACCACGGTGAATTGGTCTCTGCTGGACTATTCTAAATCCATGGAGATATGAGTGGGTTTTCTATCTTAGAAGGAGAACCTTCTAAGGCAATCTCTCTCAATGTCGCCAGCTTGGTTTTTTTTAACTCAACATGAATGCCATCATAGCACTTTGAGGAGAGGAGTATTTGGCTGGGCGCTTTCCTTTCATGATCAATCAGCTTTTTCAGGAGCAGAGTGGAAGAAGCTCACGGTGGCTGCAAAACCATTGCAAGCTGGTTCCTGGAAAAGAACTTCTACTTTAGAAAAGTGTCTTGACATAGTAGGAACTAAAAAGCAAGAACTTACTGGCAGATGATGCTTCTGATAAGAGTCAAGCTTATTCTTTAAACCACAGTGAAAAAACAGACTCGTGTTCTTCAGGAAAATTTATCTTTTCTAAGAGGTTAACCTGTTCCAAAACTGAATGACAGCAAAACATACAAGCAAATATTAATGTTTTTTGCTAAATGAACCCATTCCTCCCAGCTCATTTCATGCCCATCCTTCAGAGATGGAAGGTACAAGAACATGGGCCTCCTTTTTTTTTTTTTGCAGCAGAGGACTCTGGAGGATCTCTGTGTTGTGTTTACACCTTGCTTCTTGTTTTGACTTTTTGCTTTAGATTAGTCCTGTGCTGTCTAGTATTATCGTCTCCTATAGATGCTTATATGCTCCAATCAAAATAATGTGAAACACATCTCGAGTAAGAAGTTTTAAGAGAAAAAAATACTCTTGGGTATTTCTTTTTACTCCTGCTGGTGAGGGAATATCTGAGCAGTCTGGTCTCGACAGAATCCAACATCTTAAGGCAGGATGAAACATCTATCTTACTGAGTAAATCATGGTTGTAAAACCCTCCTTGCAGAAGTCTGTTTTTAATATGACTATTGTATACCATAAGGAATGCTAGTGACTGCCTATGTATGGCCACCTTGGCAGAAGAATGACTGCAAATTAGCAAGATGTTCACAAACTTTTAGTTGCTCTGACAAGCTGTGAGTGAAAAAATGTGTTTATGACTTCCAGGTGTTTGTGGAGGGATAAGCAAAACACAGGGTTAGCCAACAAATAAGACTCTTGAGGCATTAAAAATATAAGTAAAGATGCCCAATGTACCCTCTGAGGTGGCCTTAATTCCTGGCTTATTTTGCTATATGAAACATGGGTAGAACTGAGTGTGGTAGACATGATAGAAAGCGTTTGTTAATGCTTTGACTCCTTGTGAGGGTGTGTGTGTGCGCACATGCACGTGTGTGTAATTAATTTTTGCTCTTTCACTGTTCCTGGTTCTCTGTGGGATCAGAGTTGAAAATGCCAAAACCAACCAACCAAAAATTTCTGCACCAGCTGGAGGGAAAAGATACCAGGATCTTTGTAAGAAGTCCCCAATGTTTCCGTACTTCATGTGTTTCATCTGCAAACAATTCCATGTTCCAAGGTTCCTGAGAAGCTCTTATGGAAGGAATAACATGAATGTCAACTCCCTCTTTTTTCTTTTCTTTCTTTTCCCCACCCCCCTCCTCCCTAGCTCAAGTCAGTGGTCTTGAGGGACTCTCATATTTCAGAGAAGCAATTAAACATCTGGGTGTTTGTGTGAACTCTCTAAAGCTGCTTGGTTTATTCTGTTGCTTCTTCTCCACAAAATGCTTCAGATAGCTCAGCTAGCTGACTGAGCACTTCTGACCATGTATGCTTCATTCACAGCATACCTCTAGTGAGGAAAAGCACTGATCAGAAGATGCCAGCCTTAATAACATTGTGCTTTGTAGTGGGTTTATTCTGATTCTTGACTAAACTGGGAAATGTGGTTTCAAGCATAGTCATCATTATCAGCCTTCCTTCTGTTACCCACTCTCCACCATCTGGCCACTGGGCAGGATATATATGTTTAATTAATTCTACTTTTACCTTCGACCTGTAAATAGTGGGAGTAATGTCAGATTTATATGTTATATGAATAACAAGGATTTCTCAGGAGACCCTATCCTGGTGAAAGAGGCTAACTGTAATTTTCAGCTGTGAGTGATTGTATATAATATAATCCTAAATGATTTTTCTTCTGTAATTTCATTAGAGTTTAGAAATTTAATTAGATTTTGAATCACTCTGAAATAAAGTAGCAAAACACCCAGAGACTAAGAGCAGTGGTTATTTTGTCCTCTGAGGCCAGAATTCTTGGTCTCAAATTGGCATGAGTTCATTAGGAGGAAGTTTGCAGAAGTTCTTGATATATTATTGTCTTTCAGAATGGACTCTGAATAGGTCTTTGGAGAGCATTAGAAGAGCACACAATTATTATACAGACTCTTTTTGAGGTTTAAGATCATCTGCCTTGCATATACTTAATAAAAATATGCCTCTAAAGTTGTTTAAGAAACTGTGGAGATAGGAAAGATGCTCCTCCAGTGCCTCAGTGCTCTTCCTGGTTTATTAGCAACTCCAGTACCTGTGTATGATGATCCAGAGAGGAGTTGTTTGCTTTACTTTAATGATTAGGTAGGTTTATGGTTATTTTTATTGCTACACATATGAACTGTCATGGTGGCTGTGATTAGAAGCACACTAAAATGCTATTCCTTGTCTTCCACCTGAGGTTCAAAAGAAATCTGTCCTTCCAGCAAACTTTGATTCTGTGTGGAATTCGTCCCATGTGCAAAAAAAGTGGAACCAAACTCCACTAAACAGGACACAGCAAAGACCAGTGCAGCAGGTTATGATTGCATGGGGTGCCAGGGTAGTTGTGGTGGGTTCAGAAGGGGGATCCCCGTTAAAGATTCTGAGGGAGTGGATATGCAGGTGCTTGCTCCCTTTTGGTTTAACTGGTGTAATACGGTTTGTGTTTGCAGAGTTGACCTGATTTATGCTGCTTAACTAAAAAAAGGAATTTGATCATTTAGGAGCACATTCTCCAAACCTTTACCCAAGTAGTGGTGCCTCTTTTCTTCTTGGGATTAATTGCTTGAACCAAGGACTATCAGCATGATATTGTGAGAGTATGTTCTTAAAGGGCAAAGCATGTAACAAATTGAGGAGTTAGGTAAAGAGGAGGAAATTCAGATTACTTTCAGCATGGCAACAATATGAGAAACCATAGCAGACGTACAGACAGCTTGAATTAAAGAATCTAACAGAAATGAGCAAGGGGACAGAAAGCAAATGTTGTGATAGCAGGACAAATCAAACAAACAAAAAAGCTCTTTAAATAATGGCAATCCAGCCAATTCGAAAAGCAAGAGGAAACACCAGTGCAATGGGATGTATTGCAGTCCCAAAGTAAGAAGTCAAAAGGAAACCTCCAGGCTGACCAGGATGTTCTGTTATTGACTGACCTCTGTAGCTGTTGCTGGCATCCTCCATATTGGCCACTGCAGGCAGACATGGAGTGAAACAGTTTATTGGCCTCATCCAAGGGATCATTTCCTTTGTTTCCTTAACAGCTCTTGATGAGAGTTCATCATCACAATAAATCCAGTCCTCAGGCTCAAATATATGCTTTCAGAGTGTGGCCAAGCAAGCCTTGAAGTCCAATTGAAAAATTTATTGGAAAAAGATTGAAAGTTTTTTGTGCGCTTAGCTTGATGGATATCGACAGAGATTAGAATCATAGAATCATAGAATCAT
>NW_010129472.1:0-520 GCF_000699245.1 Pterocles gutturalis | reverse complement strand
AACCTGCAGTGAGGGTGTCCGGCAGCGACACCAGCAGCCATCGCCTTCGCTGACTGCTGAGAGCTGAGATTCACAGAGCGGAGCCTGTTGCAAAATCCAGCTCCTGTTTTTTCTCAGCAGGATACGGAACAACTATTTTAGCGCTTTTGCCCAACTGCCTCAACACCACGTTTCATACGGACGGTTCGAGTGTTTCTCTGCCTGGGTGCCAGCGGGGCCACGCGGTCACTGAACCGCACAGAATTTGGGGTTCGTTTCTTTGAGCCGTTTCGCCGCTGCCCACACACCAGCTGGTGCACGAGGAAGTCAGACGGGAGCTTCGTGGCGTTGGTTCCTGCAGGAACCTGGTGCCTGTGCCACAGCCACGGTGTCACGGAGGGTACGGTGGGGGAAGTGACCCTGGTGAGCTGGCTCCACACAGGTTTGGGGTTTTTAATGTCTGCTTAGCTCCGGGGAGTCATGCACACAAAGAAGAGTCTCAGCTCTCGCTTTGCATTGAAAGTTTCCTAGATGCCAAAAA